>NC_086233.1:33867702-33945202 GCF_036321145.2 Pelmatolapia mariae
GCACTCAGAGGCAGCATCATGGCACCTATCGGATTAAAGGCGGTGGTCGGCGAAAGTAAGACTTTTTTTTTCTCCTAATATATGGTGCTCAGAATTTGTGCGGGATATGGTTTTGCTGCGCCCCGATTCGGCTGTGTGTATGCCAGAGAGCGAGTATATATTTAAAAAAAAAAAAAAAGAGGATCGGGAGGGGGACAGGATGCGGGTAGCTGCTAGTGCATCTGAGTGGTGATGATGATAACGATGAAGGTGATGTTCCATTGTATCCCGACGTAAACCGCAGAGGTGTAGTGAGGAAGCACTGGATGCCCTGCGGAGGCTGTTCCGTCCCGTTGGTCTCCTGCGGCGCGGATGCGCAATTGCATGTCAAGCGACAGAGCGTAAAAAACGCTGTTGACAAGCAATGATTAGCCCACTAATCGAAGATGTTGGCATCCTCCTCCGGTGGGATGAGAAGCCACAGAGTAACGAAGCCCGTGTACGCCCTTTTTAGCCACAATCTGCGTTTATTTAAGGACTAATCTGCGTCTGCCTGTGAGCTGCATCCCGATCTGTTTCTGCCTGAATATTGTGCCACAACATGCAGGATGCACGTACTGCTCACATGCTGGCGAGCTAATAATAGCCAACACAATGTAATGCTGTTGCATTGCAAAATGAATGAAGATTAGCAGTCTCCATCCGTGGGATTCCCCGACTTCAGCAGTGCCTCACCCCATCCGATGGAGCATAAATCAGCTGCGTAAAACACCCTTTCTCAGCCGGAGAGCACCACCTATGCTCCGTTTCACGTTAATGGCGGAGTGCACCAGAGTGGAGAAAGTTGCCTTAAAACGGGCGCTGCGCAAGAAATTCCGCATTTTTTGTATATTTTTCCGGACGGCTTTTAATCACCGTGCCCTTTGAGTAGAGTCGGTGCGGCACCGGCAGTCTGTGTAATCCTGCATTATTAGGACACTGTTAACTCGAGGTTCAGTAGCCGATTGTGTCATTTAGGCTCATTATATTTTGGGCTGGTGCTCTAGCGGCGGTACTAGCGGCCTGACTATGGAGGAGGCGCAGGAGGTTCAACTGGGTGCAAGTGTTAGTGGTCGTCGAAAGGCTCAGGAACGAGCCTATAAAACCTGATAGAGATGGCTTAATGTCAGGCCATGTATCATTTCGTCCCTAATTTCTTACACCAAGCTGCTCATTCTCTCTCTCTCTCTCCTCTTTTTTTTTGTTACTGTGCCCTGCCCCTGCTGCAGGATTTGCTTCATTTGGTGTCTGTTGTTCATAGTATTGATTCGGTGTCACATTCACTAATTCACTAATAGAAATCCACACAGATGCTCTGTACCAGGAGCTAATGTGTCACTTTCTGGTCATGACATTGCTGGAATCTGAAAATTCTTAAGCTACACCCAGCTCTGCTCTAAGGTATATTTGCCTCACTGGTGCTGCTGCAGAATTCTGGCTCCCACCCACCCCATCCCATTAAACACACACATAGATGCACATGCGTCCATTCTTGGTCATCGAGATGCAATATATATACAGTATATTTTTCTGCTCTTTGACATGAAGTGAAAGGATTTGTGCATTGTCACAAAGAGGAGCCTTGATCATCAGTAATTTCACATCTACTTTGAATCCAAGAGTACAGTATTAAATCATAAAAAGTATTCTGAGCCTGATGCTGAATGTTTGCACTGTGGCTGAGGTCAGCCCAGACCTGCATTTTTGTAAGTTAGTCTACATTTTTTTTTAATAAAAGACCAGAAGACTGAGTTTTGATAGAAATGATATCATCTGCACGTCCTACTACATTACACAATGCAGCTTCATATGCCAATTATCTGCGCGTGTTTTGCATTCTTTAATTATTTATCACTGTAACTGGCTATTGCATAACCCAGTTTGTGAAAAGCTGAAGGCAGGCCGAGTGAATCATCTTTTTCCTGAGCAATGTAAACACTACGTGCATGTTTCCCAGTAAAGACAAGGACGCAGCGAGGCAACACCTGCTCTACGTTTGGCTAAGGTGAAGCGAGGGCTGTGATTGGTGGAGGTGACGGTGTTGGGGGTAGAGAGTGAAAGAGGGAGGGTGACACCATCGTGGGCTCTCTCTCGTTCTCGCTCTCTCTGCAGCAGTGGATGTAGCAGCCAGAATGAAGGAGGGAGGGAGGGGGGGATGGGCAGCAAGCTGAGCTTCACCCTCCCTGTTTCATGCCTGTATATGAGCATCGGTGCCAGAGCAGCAGAAGGAGAATAAGGCTGAGTGATGAGGACCTCATCAGTCAGCAGTGACCTGAGTCATTTAGAAAGAGATGAGCTGCTCAAACTGAAGGAACACAGTGTTTAGAGTGAGGCGGTGTTCTGTATTTGAGCTATAGACTTTATGGTGATGTCTGTGGGGTCAGATACAGTGGGTTTTATTGTGTTTTGAAGGTTTTCAAGGAAAACCTGCTGACCCAGACAAATAATGTTCCGCCTTTCATTCAGTCATTCAAGCAGATGCTAAAATACTTCATAGCTGTACTTTATATGTTATTGTGTAACATGATAAATACCATAATATACTGAGAAACCAACCTCAGAATCAATTTACATCACCAGATGGCTGTTTAAATCCTTTAAATCCAGTTAATTTTGAAATATTTCTGTAACCATAGACAGCTTTACATTTATTTATTTATTTAGCTCTCATTACCTGCACATTTGTGCTCAAAGTTGGCTTGTAAAGCATGTGGAGTGTTATTAAATCAGTGGTTTTCAAACTGCGGGGCTGGCTCCAGAGGTGGAGCACAGACAACCAGGTGAAAAATGAAAAGTGAAGTTGAATGATTTAGTTTGTTAGGGAAAGTGATCAAAAGTTTTAGCAGCTATTATGTTAACCTTTACCTATACAGTGCCTTTTCTAGAATATGTCCCATTCACCCAGTTGCACACACAAATTCATACAGGTCTTTTTCTAACATTGTCAGGCACGCACACACACTGATGGATAGGAGCAATTTGGGGTCAGTATCTTGACTAGGAATATATTGACATGTGAACCAGAAAAGCCTTTCAAAAGCAAAATTAGACATTTTTTATTGTTTATAATGGATAAAATCTCCGGGATGTGTGATGTAAACTTCTTTTTCCTTCTGAAGTACCACCAGCATACATACTCGTCATCGCCATGCAGCCATTTCAGGTTTAATTAATGCGACGGCCTCCTTAAAAGAGAAAGTGCCACACTGAGGTAGCATTCTCTTCTGGAACTCTGTCTGGAAGCTAGACTCACTTTGAAAAATCATGTGGAACACCTTTCAAGAAAACTGATGCCAAAGATTGGATATTTTTATAGAAACAAATACAAATAGATCAGTGTATAATCCACAATTCAGTCTGTGCTTGACTATGGTGACATTGGTCATATGCATGCTTCTATATCTGTTCTTGCTCACTATTGCATCTAATATGAAAAAGTGGGGTGGTACTCCTCAGCGAATTGAAGAGAGCAGCATTTTATGATGTTTATTTACAAGCCTCTGCTGCAAAGATTGCCTGCCTACATCTGAGCCTTTATGATTTAAACACAGGACTTACAATGTCAGGACATAGGACGCTTCAACATTAGTTGTACGTCTTGTTCAGACTGATTTTTGAAAAACTGTATTCAAATACTTAACTGGATATTAATAGAACAAGCTACAAAAAGATTACAAAGTTACAATTTTGGATTTAACTGGAATATTTTAACAGGTTCTTTGTCTGCAACTAGTTTTGCACACATTTTCTTTATTTGTGATTATGTGATATTTATCATGTGGCTGTCTCATTTAAAAAAAAAAAAAAGGATTTAATAATAATAATAATAATAATAATTAATGAAACTTGCTACTTCAGTATCTTTCTATTATGTCTGTGGTAACCTCACAGTACACAGCTGTGGGTTTGTCCAAATACATGGACATTTCTTCCCCTTTATTTAATAGTGTATCTTACAGAATTCACATTAAATAAAAAGGAAAAACCGTACGTGACTTAATTTTGACCACACTCCCTTTTAAAGTAGTCTTCTTGTCTGCCTTCAGACTGTTTTCAGGGCTGCTGCTGCTCTTATTAGATCATTTGAAGGATCTCCTCCAGTGTGTCACAATGGTGACCCTGCAGGTTTTTTTTTTTTTTTTAGCTATCAGGTTGTTTATTGTCCGAAGATATAAAATTGTGTTACTTAGTGGTGTGACAACTCAAAATGGTTTTTGGTTTTTTGATCAAAAACGTAGTTTTTGGTGAGATTTTATCAAGTAATTAGCAAGCCAGGCAATCATTTTTGATATACGTTTTGCCAGTTTGCTTGCTTTTACCACTCAAAACATTCACTTGTCACTTCTTCCGTCTGTTTGTGCTCACTGAAATGAAACGGTACTAGAATTTGTTGCTCCACTGGGTGCAAAATGGATACAAAAATGAGCCCTGATGTTGCCTTTTATTTTTTAAGACAAACTAAAAGGTAACTCAAGAGGCTGCGTGCTGTAGGGATGCACTGATGTATTATAATGCCAGGTTGACAATGCTGATGGCAGTGGCTGATGTTTATCAGTTGTGTCACATCAATTTTGCGCCAGCTAAATGTTTGGAAATGGAGTGATGGAGAGCTAAAAGACTTCAAAGCAAAGCTAGGAAGTGTTTTGTCTCCAGCTCGAATATACTCACATCCCAAAATGTCAAACAGAGTCAGTTCACTCTTTCTTGGAAGTTTCTGGAAGCATGTTGTTTTTACTCTTCTCTGTTTGGGGTAGTGTGAATAAAAGGAAGGAGGAAGGTTGAAATAGAAAAGGACTTTTATGCACATATTTGCACACACATGCCTTCTATTGACCTTGGAAGCATCACTGAGCCACAGCATCACACACACACACACGTCTGGATTCAGTCTGACGCAGTGCCTGCAGCCCCTGGGCCTCTGTAAAACAAACACACACACACACACACACACACACACACACACACACACACACACACACACACACACACACACTTCCAAACAAATGCACTCTGAAATGTCATGTCACTGCAGTAATAGAGCATGAAGAGCTGGCTGAAATAGAGCTGTGTAATGCAGGGTCACAGTGGCTCTTAATCTTAATGAATTCCCCTTCTCTTTTGCTGAGGATGAGTGCTGTGTCAGAGCTGGCAGACATCCTCTACCTCCCACTCTTCTCAGCAGCACGTGACCACGCTCTCAGTCCTTTTCTTACATGCATACACACACATACAGTGGAGACATATTTAACACCACGTTACAGAAATATCTTCTTATGGAAGATCGCCACAGCACCAGAGCCTGGATGCTCTCCTCTTCCAGCGATGTAAACAAAAACAAGAAATATAGATAGCATGGCTTCGTGATAATTTGTCAAGTTGTTAAATTAACTGTAGGAGGAGTAAAAAAAAAAAAAAAAAAAAAAATATATATATATATATATATATATATATATATATATATATATATATATATATATATATATATGATTTTTTGGGGGGGGGACGGGGGGAATCCTACTTTGTATTTTATGATTTACTGAGCTGGCAGCAACTGCAGAGCTTCAGACAGGCATCCAGACGGGTTGCGTTAGTTTCTTTCTTATATCCATTTCTGCTGTATATTATCTGGTGTTGTCAGCACCCTGGGCTTATTCACCATCTTCTTAGCTCTCTCTCTGGTAAGTGCAGGAAACCTAATTTGTCTTGCTTTCTTGTTACTCTCTTAAATTTCCCTGCACTTGTATTTCTGCAATAGAACTAGAATTAATATCTTGTGACAAAGGTTGGATGAAATTAGGTTAAATATTATTAATGTTGCACGAAGTCACAAAATGGGTCAAGAGAGAAATCTCACAATTTCCCTTAGAATAAGCACTTGGCAGCAATAGGGAGGGAAAAAACAAATAATTTAACCAGCAACCATTTTGATGAGTGATTACTTTAAAGTCAGAGTGAAACAGCTTTTAGAACATCTTTAGCTCCTGAATGTGAGAGATTCAAATTAGAGTGGAATAATAATGGCAGGGATTTGCTGGAATCATTCAGGGATTTTATTTGATTTCTTGTAATGGGTGCAACTTAGGAGTGCACAGAGAGTGCGGTAGCACTGCTGGGCTCCCCGCACGGCTGAGGGAGAAACAGACACATTTTAACTATGACTGTTTGATCATGGCAAAAAAAAGGAAAAAGACAGTTTCTCATAGATGCTCTTAAAATAGTGAATTAATTAAACGTTAAAATAGAAAAATCGTATTGTTTTATTCAAGCTGATTTTCCTAAACTTTAATTATGATTCAAATGCAATAAGTTAATGTAAAGCAAATTAAACCTGCCACAGTCTTGTGCTGACTGAACTTGGATTAAAGGAAAGGAAAGGCAAAAAGAGAAAATTATTGCAAAACAGTTATTTCAACCACAGATTTATAGTAATAAAGGCTGATATAATATCCAATAATGGAAATGATGTTGCTGTATTAGGGACGAGACATCAGTTTCATTTCTTTTAGGAACAGAATAGAGGGGGAATATGATAAAAATACAAAAACAAGTATGTGTTCACATGTTGTATAACAAAATGATCATTTTAACATTTTAAGGGTAAGACATGATTAGCTTAATCTAATAAAATCAGTATGAGATGTTCTCTTAGGGCTTGTCACACTTTTTTTTTTTTTTTTTTCTATAGGATTGTGAAAACAAAGAGCTACTGCTTTTTCTGCACTGGAAAAAAAAGCTGGCTTAAGTAGGTCAGCACTGTGTGTTTGCACAAAAGCAGTTTATTAATATCAGATTCTCATTAAAGGGTGTGTAGTGTTTCCTTTCCGATCTTTCCATTTATTCCATTCATCGGTTGGACGGCTGGTTTTCAATGACTTGCAATGCCTGAGAAAAATTTGGTGCCATATCTTTGCAGATGTGGCGTTTTGTGCATTTGCCCTTGATCAAGGTATCAGCTTAGAGCTGCATTTGATCCCTGGAAGCTGCACAGCAGCTAGCTTCCAATGCTTATAATAGCTTCAGTGCAGAGAAGGAATTTCGGGTATCAGTGAAGAGTTCTTTGTATCTTCTTTCATGTTCTTGTTACTGCATTAGTAACTTTTAGCTGAGTTTCCCGCACTGACACTCCTCCTGTCAGGGGAACAGAGGTGACAGACAACTCTTTGAGGTGCACGTGTGTAGACTCCATGAGAGTGAATCAATGTTCTGCCCACACACGTCTTTAGAGATCAGTCTACCGAGACAGCATTTGTGGCGGGGAGATTTCTGGAGAGTTCTCAGTGGACCTCCAGTAGAGTATCTTTGTGTTTTTGTTTTATTTTTTCTCCTGCTTTCCTTCTTTTTTTCCCCATTTTGCTCCAGTGAACTGCACTCCTGACCTCTGACCTCTGACTTCCTGTCCACTGAAGGTCATAAATCCTCTTCTTCTGCTTTCCTTACAGCCATTTTGTGCCGGCTAGGGCCAGTTTAGGGTGTTACGTAACTGCAGATGGATCTGAAGAGGCTGTTAATGGAAGGATAGCTCCTTCCATTAACAGATAAGATAAGATAAGATAAGATGACCTTTATTAGTCCCACACGTGGGAAATTTGTTTTGTCACAGCAGGAAGTGGACAGTGCAAAAGTTATGAAGGACAATTAGAATAAAATAAAATAAGAATAAATACAGTACACAACTGTACAGAATAGAATAAAAATAGAATACTATATACAGTAGAATAAAATAGAATAAAATATACAATAGGATAAAAATAGAATACAAATGCTATATACAACAGAGTGAAAAATACAACGGTGCCAGAAAGATTATTGCACATTTGTGTTATTGCACATTTGTGGATGTGTGTGTATGATCAGTTAAAGATCATACATACACAGAATTGTTATCTCATGGAGTGTTTTTAGGTTTTGTTAAATCTGGTTAATATCGGTGCTTAAGGTGTACGGAAGAGATGGAACATAGAAACCATTTAGCCTCATTGTAAAGCTATTTTCTTAATTAATATTGAGTTATTTTAATTTTTTTGGTTAATGTAATCTGTTGAAGTGTATGTACAAACAAAAACTCTTTGATGTTTAAAAATACAAAACCTATGACATGGTGAGACTCTGACCATGAAGCTCTGTTTCATTTTTTCTTTTGTGTGTTTGTGTTGTGGTGAAGGCTTTGCTTGCATTTGAGTGCAAGTCCTGCTGATTTGTCTGCGTGTCTCTTTAAGATCAAGCGTGTCACATTCCCTCGGGAATGATGCTGCTGTGAAGCCGAGATCCAGAGAAAAAAAATGGGTCATGTACTCATAGGTGAAAGTCCCTGAAGGGGGGAGAACCACGAGGCAAAGGGAGAAACTGTCAGCCCAAGTCGAGGCTTAGGGGATTGGAGAGTACATCAACACAATCGGCAATATCATTGACATTAGCTCATAATACTGCTTCTTGATATGGCTAACTGTGCTCAGTTTGTCTGGGTTTATAGAGAAGACGTACGCCTTCCCTTATTTTGAACGTGTTAAACATCTAAACACAATTATAAATTAGGTCAGCATACAAACAACTAATCCCACTGAGCCAAAACCAGGCTTCAGGATCTAGGTACTCAAGCACACACACACACACACACACACACACACACACACACACACACACACACACACACACACACACACACACACACACTCTATATCTATGTATATTCTGCAATAATGGAGAGAAAACCTCAACAATCAGATGGCTCCATTAGAATTTCTGTTTTTAATTTTCTTGTTCTTTGTTCTACTTGATTTTTTTCTACTGAAAAAGGGGGTAAAATAGTTACTTTTTTTTCAAGATTTAAGAAACAAAAATTTACTTTTTGTCCTTTAGCCTCTAAAACCTCAAGAAGGGTTAGGAACATTTTAGCACATCATTTGATCCACAAGGGTGCTTAATAATATAAACAAAAGATAACTGAGCCTTTACTGAAAAAGCAGAAGATTTTGGGGGGTTTGAATTCTGTTAGTGAGGTAGGAGACCAAAAAATGCCACAATTCTTAAAAACTTGCAACCTGATGAGATAGACAAGTGTCTGCTGAGGTGCTGAAGATGCAATATTTTAGTAGTGTTTTTAATTTTATGTTTTAACTGTATATTTAATAAAGTCTGCATAATCTAATTTATATTTGACTAGTTTGACAAAGAAATTGTGAACTTTCGTCCCTGCTCTGACGTGCTTATATTGTATCCTGTTTAACTGGATATGAGATGAGATGTGTGTGTATGTGTTTCTGTGCATGTTTGGTTGACACAGCTGCTGCTTGTGTTTGTTCAGGTCCCTTCCCTTCTTTCTGACCGGTGTGTTCCTGTTGTGCCTTTATCAGGAGGTCAGAAAGGAAGAATCCGCAGTCACGCCTCCTCCCAACTCATTTTCAGTCTTCAGTTAGAAAAGAGTGCAGTCCCTTCACTATTAAGTTAACTTCTCTATTTTATTAACTGTCTGAGTCAGTTCACTCAACATTATGAAGGATAACCCCATTAGTCATCCTTTTAATTGAAAAAAATGAAACAAAACTGAAGCTAACAGAAGAGAAGATAAATTGAATTAGTGTATTTGTTGTTTAGTATCTATCAACATTATAATAATTTTTTAACAGAACATAATCCAGAAAAAGTTGTGTACTTGATTTTCCTCAGCTCTATATTCCACTGAGTAGAACCACAGAGATGTTGATTTGATAGTACAGACACTCTGTTGTACTTGTGCTGGATTCAAAAGCGAGACAACCCCCATAGAGCCCCATGTTAAAATGTTCAGTTTCTCAGCATTAAAAGCATATTTATGGTCCGGTAACAAAAATACATTGGCCTCTATGGATCGTTAACCCCAGTAATTCTGTTGGGGTCAGTTCTTTTATTATAACTCTTCTACCTCCATCCTGGACTTGAAGGGCTTCCAGGAGAGATTACTTTAAACCTTTAGGGGCCTCAACCTCCAATCATAATGTCATCAATATACTGCCTTGCAGTTAATGTTAATCTAATATTCTGCTTGCAAACATATTCAAACCTTTTCACAAACCTAAATTCAACTGGATAAATATTAAAACGTTACCTTCAAAAGCAATGACAGTAATTGGGAAAATGCTATGAATGAAATTTAGGGCTGCCCAAAAAAGGGTTCAATGGGGGCTTCTAAGCAATGGCAGCAAAAAGGTTTGAGATGAATCTAAGGAAGAGATGTTCATATGGAAAGTGTAATGTTAAAACATCGAGCTGAAGTAAAGCTTTTGTTCTGAATCGACATTAATGTTTAAGAGATCGATGGACTAAAGAATTTGGACCCTGGAAGAAAACGAAGAACAGTTAAAAATTCAATTTATCTGTATAATTGGAGCTGCTTTTATCTGAGCTCATTTATCAGAGGAAAAAGAGGAAACGGATTAGCAGAGGAAAAGGGAGGACGAGTCACGGATATCCTCAGTCCTGCTTTGTTTTCTGAAGTGTCTCATCCTGTGGCCTGGAGCCGCTGCTGGATGAAACACAAGTCAACTTTTCAGGAATGAAAAGGAACCTGCTTTAATTTTGCAGCTGTTACTTGGAGTGTTTTACAGCAATTTGTCAGCACAGTGACAGCCCCAGCTCTCTAGCTGTGTAAAAGTCACAGGTTTTTTTGGGCTTTTTTAGGTTGTAGTTTGTACTCACAGTGCTTCTTGGCTGACGTAGCAGCTAACAGAACAGGACAAAGGAAATGCTGGAAATAGACTGAAGCTGAGTTGGGGAATCTCTCATTTAGCAAGAATATTTCTACTATATTAAGATCATCTGTCCCACTGGAGGTCAGATACAGTTCGTCTCACTCACAGGAGGTTCAGGCTGAGCTCTGTCTGCTTCAGCTATAGTACATACGATAACTTATTTACTTTTAATCGACCTTTATTTGCATGCATTCTAGCTTTCTTTTATACTATAATGGGTTTTATTTTCCATTTTGTTATGCTTCCATCCTACTTCTGGCATATTTCTCCAATTTTCTGAAAAGCGTCATCATCTGACTTTGAGGAGCATACTGCTTATTGTTTTCGAGGCAGCAAACACTTGCATCCCTCATCTTTTTTTTGCTCAAGCCCTTTTTAATCTGTGGTAATCCATCAGTATCTGTGTGGTCGCAGGTTTTAGCTGGGGCCGGGAGGGCTTAGCGGTTTATATTCACCGTGATCCAACATGATGTTCAACAGTAATTCACCCTTAATGGATTTATCCTAATACGGCTGGCAGATGGTTGGCATACTGATCAAGCCAATATCAGTATTGTGGCACAAACAGGGCCATCGTGCCATAACCTCACAGTGGATACTGGCTTTCCTTTATTGGGTTTCCTTGTCTTTGTAGACACTCATCATTGAGAGAATTCATTCCACTGATGTAGATCTGTGGTGGCTAACCTTACTGGAGGCATGTTATTGTAATAGTAGCATTATTGGATTTTGAAATACATATGAGTAGAATCAAACAGTTCAGGGTTCAGTTATTTTAAGCTTATTTTAATTTAGTTAACCATCCATCCATCCATCCATTGTCTGCTGCTTATCCTTATCAGGGTTGCCAGGGAGCTGGAGCCTATCCCAGCTACCATAGGGCAAGAGTTACTCAAACTTCCTGTTTTTGGACTTGATTTTTACTCCAGTGATTCTCACGGTGTAAGAGTTTGACACTCATACCCAATCTGCACAATTTCTATTAAATATAAATAAATAATATAAAAATGGTCCTGTAGTAGTAAAATGTCTATTTTTAAAGATGTGATTGATTTACTGTCATAAAACAAACATTTTTTTTCTTGCCGTTTCTCCCTCTCACGTTAACTTTGGGCAGATACACACTAAAGGCTGTGTGGCTAATCGAATTTAACTTTCAGTGATTAATAAGGCAAAAAACGTGAGATAAAATGATCATAATGCAACATTTTGAATTATTATGATGCTCTTGGTTCGTCTTTCAGTGCACCCCTTTCCTAGATGCACTTCCTGCCAGGCTGTAGGAGGTTTGCTTCAGGAACTAATAGTTTCCGTTGAATTATAATTAAGGTACAAAAATCCTCTCTTCAGAGAAAACTTTGAATAAATCTGACTTTTGTTCAATAAATTACTATTTTTCAAAGTCTGTGAGTTGTCTTCTTCTTTGTCTTTATCTTCTTTTATCTGCTCGTTGTCACATTAGCACATCATCTACCTCCATCTCACCCTATCTCTAGCATCCTCCCACATCACACCCAACCCTCTGTCCTCCTTCATCCACGAACCTCCTCTCAGGTCTTCCTCTTTTACTCCTGCCTGGCAGCTCCATCTTCAGCATCCTTTGACAATCATTTCTCTGCACATGTCCAAACTAACTCAACCTTGCCTCTCTAACTTTCTATCCAAACCGCTCAAACAGAACTGTTCATCTAATGTACTTGTTTCTAATCCTGTTCCTCGTGGTCACTGACAAACAATAATCGTAGCATCTTTAAATCTGCCACCTCCAGCTTCACCGCCTTATTGTCAATGCTTTCCAAAATCTGTTAGTTAAGAGTTTTAAATATTTGCAGTCTCAATATTGATCTAAATAATTGTGCAGCCCTGATTAGGGAACCCGTGAACCTTTCCTGCTGCTATGAAGTTTGCATGTTTGGTGAGAAACAGTGCCTCCATGTTGGGCTTTGTTCCTTGTTGTTATTTAATAATGTTTGTTTGAAATAAAATGAACAAAACAGTGTGGCATCAAGGTATTTGTTCCTCTAAATAAGTGTGAGTGTTGAAAGGAAAAGTCACAAAATAAAGCCTTCAATAAATTCAGCATGGCATAGTGCAAGATGGAGTTATGTGTACCCTTGAGACACACACACACACACACACACACACACACACACACACACACACACACACACACACACACACACACACACACACACACACACACACACACACACACACACACAGAGGTTATTCTAGCTTTCATAAGGCTAGAGGGAGAGTGCACACTGGACAGGTCGTCAGTCTGTCTGATCCGAGGGTGAATATTAGCTTGCTGTGAAGAAATGGTACATGAATGTGTGTGTTGTGTTTTCTGTGTATGTTTGTGTATTGTTTACTTACAAAATGAATTAAAATATCTCTGCTCAGGTCATAGAGATAAGTATAAGAGGATGGATGGGTGAATGCTTAGATAACGAGCCCATCAGATTTCTGATGATTCTTTTTCTTTCTTTCTTTTACAGAGATTATGAACGATGTTATCAAGAAGGTGAAGAAGAAGGGAGAATGGAAGGTGAGAGGACAGCACTCTGGGTCACGTGTAGTTTTGGGCCCTGATATACAACAAACAAGATGATTAGAAAGCTTTTATCTAGACTCGGGCTGTAGAACTGACTGCCAGCGGGCCCTGTTCTTTTTAGTAAAATATAAATATATTATTTTATTTTATTCTTATAAATTCTGTTTTAGTGTCTCAACCTTTTTTTGGGAATGGGTTGTACCTGTTCATTACTTTAAAAAAAAGTGCTAATACAGTCATTGAGCAGTTCTTTTCAAAGAAGCATAACTGGACTTTGCTCTGAATCTGTAGCTTATGTTTCAAAATTAGACCTGAGTCAGTAAAAGGAAAAAAAAAATGTACTGGTGAAATTTGTGGGACTAAATATAGGGTTTGCCAAACAGTGTCTTGTTCCAGCTTTACAAATGTGCAGTAAATGAACCGTTTAGCTTAAACTTATAGGTAAAGTTAATATCTTGGGGTTAGAAGATTTATTTGTTAATGTTTGTTTCTTTTTACAATTGCTTTACATTTTTTAGTCAGATAAACACCTATAACAAGAAAAACATATTATTATTCATGGAATGGATGAATAATAGGATAGAATGGAAATGGAAAAAAATTGAAAAAGAAAAACCACTGCGTGCCTTACATGCACAGACTTGTTGGATGTAACTGGGTTTTAACAAAATCTAAGGACAAAGAAAATACTCGCCCTCGCTACCTAGTGTAAAATAATAACATTAATCCTGTTTAATATTCATAGATTATTCAAAATTTATTTGTATAGCACATTTAAAAACAACAGTGTTGACCAAAGTGCTTCACAATCGGTTAAAAACAAGAGAAAACAATAGAGAAACAAATACAGATAAATTAGGAACAAATACAGATAAATGAGAAGACTATGAATTAACATAAAAACATAAAACAGGCCTGATGGTACTCATACTGAACTCGAATTAAAAGCCAAAGTAAAAAAGTGAGTTTTAAGATGCGATTTAAAAGACTGAATAGACTCTGAAGTACGAATATCCTCTGGCAGATTATTCCAGAGTCTGGGTGCCGCTACTGCGAAGGCCCGATCTCCTCTATGCTTCAGTCGAGACCTTGGTTGTGCTAAGAGCATCTGGCTAGACGATCTCAGTGCTCTTTTGGGGTCATACATGTTGAGGAGTTCGTTTAAATAACTGGGCGCCATATTATTTAAAACTTTAAAAGACTCTTAAAATCAATGCGATACTTTACAGGGAGCCGGTGTAAATTTGCTAAAACTGGAGTGATGTGTTTATACATTCTAACACCTGTTAAAAGACTTCCAGCAGCATTTACCATACCATGAGGCCTTCCAGACTCTTCGTCAACTCTTTACGGAGACACAACTAAATGTGTTCTTTTCGAGCAGCTGCACTATTTTGGCTCATTAGATGGAATGGATCCATTTCAGATGTTGCTAATTTGCTAAATGTGTCTGAGTAAAGACTGTGCAGAAATACCCAGCCAAATAATCTATTAGTCAAATATTTGAATGTTTCTAGAATCGGTCTTTATTAGTCATGTAACAGAGGCTTTTGGGCAGACCAATGGAAGGAATGATTCTCACCATCCCAGGAGATTACATTTTCAATAGTTCTTTTTTAAATGTTTTCCAAAAAGACATTAGAAGACAACAGTAGAAAATATAATAAAAGATAAAATGGATACAAAACCTATACACAATATATATCTTGATGCGTAAATATGCAAATGGAAAAACGTTTTTCATCACAGTGGTGCACATTAAATAAGCCAGAACAACTAAGACACACAAAAGACCTTGAAGCCTGGATGTGAATAAACCTGAGTCATCACTGCACAGTGTCTGTAAGGGATTATTCGAATAAGACTGTTTTATTGTCAGCTACATGTAATTAGAGTAATAAAAAGTAGTTACTGCCTTTGTGTGTTGCTAGGCTCTGATTGTGGACCAGCTGAGCATGAGGATGTTGTCATCCTGCTGCAAGATGACAGACATCATGACAGAGGGCATCACCAGTAAGAGCCCATCACATTTAACTATTTCTCTGCACTGCGAGGCTTATTTTGTTCGTACCTGCGACTCTTTAACTTGTCTGTGCCTGTTTCTGTAGTTGTGGAGGACATCATGAAACGACGAGAGCCACTGCCGAGCCTGGAGGCCATTTACCTGATTACACCCACAGAGAAGGTAGGGATACCCCTTCTTTTACAATGTAGATACCTATAGAGGCACATCCCTGTCAACAGGTATGCACTTTTAGAAGAGAGATCAGACAAGCTGTCATATTCTCAGGCAGCTGTTGACTTAGTCAAGAAAGATCGCTCATGCTTCTTAGTTTCCATGATCTATCTTTACATCCAAATTTCTTTTATTTGTTGAAAGTTGTACAGAGTTTACAGTGTACCTCGAGTTGAATGTTGCAGACCACGAGAGAGAGAGGCTGCAGAGCTTGGTCATTAGGGAGGGACTCAGAGTAATGGTTATCCCTCCATATTGAAAGGTTTCAGTTAAGGTGGTTCTGGTATCTGATTAGGATGCTCCTGAATACCAAGCATTAGTGCCCAGAGCAGCTCTGGGACATTCTGGAAAGATTATGAGTCTTACCTGGCTGATGTTCCCTTGGAAGAACTAGAGGTGGTGGCTGGGAGGAGGGAGATGTAGGCATCTTGGCGCAGACTGCTGCCCCTGCAACACGGACTGGGATAATTGGAATCAGAATCAGCATACTTTAGCAGCGATAGATGGATGAATTTTTCTTGGAGAAAAAAAAATCATTAATTTCTCTTAGAAGTGAAGAAGCTTCTTGGATGAGAGGTGAAACGTCTTCAAGAAACATAAAAAAAGTCCAGTCAAGCTCCTTAGATTCATGAATTTCAATCTTATACTTTTACACTAACATAACTTCACAAATTAACGAATGGTTTGGGAAAATGAAAGTGAATTTTCAAAACGTAACACGTGGTAGGGTTCTCCAAGTCAGGAAGGCCAGGCCAGTGCGGACTCTTGGGACGCTGGAGAATGTAAACGCAGCTCATGGTTTGAAAGGAAAAGACTCACGCGCACTAACCTCCACTTGCAACTTGACTAGCTACCAAAATATTGATCAGAGAAGCTCACATTACAAAATGCACATATTGTAAGGATTGTCCTTGCTTCACGTTATCTTGAAGATTAAAATACAGAACTTTCATCGCAACACATTTAACCTGTTTCCCTCTCTTCAGTCCGTCCACACCCTCGTTGCAGACTTCAAAGACCCTCATTCATCTAAATACAAGGCAGCCCATGTTTTCTTCACTGACTGTGAGTACACACAAGGACTTTACAGACAACCTTCTATTTGATATAGTGTTGATGCTGCTAAACGAGACTGTTTTGGATGTTGAGGGTTTTTTTTTTTTAAATTGTTGTAACTTTTTCTTTTATAGATATGAAACCGAATGCTCTCATTGATGTTGTTAGAACATCTAATCCTACAGTTTCCTCAAAGTTCTTATAGTCACCTATTGTCTTCTTGTTTTGAAACACATGTGAGCTGGTTTTATTAGGCCAAGTAAGAGAGGATCTTTTTGTGCTAATAATCAAATATTCCCCTAATTTATAGTGTTTTGTAGACAAATTAAGTAAAACTATACAAAAGTAGTTATTTTTCTTTAAATATGCTTTATCCCTGCACTATTACAGAGGGTTACAGCTTCATAATAAGAGACTGAGTGACTACGATGTTGCAGTTTCCCTTTAACAGAAACATCTGGGCCTTAGAGGTGTTTTTATAGTGGAAGAATCTAAAGCTGCATCATGTTAAATGAAGGACGAGCTTCCATTGAAGCACTCTTCATATTACAAAATAATATGAAGAAGTTTAGTCAAAGATGATATTTTAGAGACATCATAGGTCGACTCAAACTCTGGTGTTTAAGTGTATTTCTCTGTGAATGTGACTGAAACTAAGCATCATGTGATATTTTCCAGCCTGCCCCGATCCTCTCTTTAATGAGCTGGTGAAGAGCCGGGCTTCCAAAGTCGTCAAGACTCTGACGGAGATCAACATCGCCTTCTTGCCCTACGAGTCTCAGGTAAACATGGTGATGGTGCATAATGAAATGAAGAAAATGTCCTCAAAGCATGTTTAATCTCTATAAAAAGATTCTGCATACCAATACGCATAATCAGTATGAAAGTTGTGCCCACTTGTTAAATGATGATGACCCTGATTTCAATTTCAACTGTGTCCTGCATTGGAGGAGCCTCTTGTCTTGAATAGACACAATCGCATCAATAACTATTAAGACATCATTCTCTGCTTCTCCAGGACACAGACAGCTCATCAGGAGCTTTTCATAGCAAGTAATTCAAATGTTGCAGCAAGATATTGATGACTGACCTCGTGTTGTGATGTGATCATCTCAGATGTTCACTTGGCTGAAGCTTTGTCCATTTCTGGTTACTTCTTGGTGCAATATGACAGCATTTCTCTGTGCTTGTCCCTGAATGGTCTTTTAAGAACCCTATTCCGACATCATCTCTATGCTAATGTGTTTAAATTAACCTATCCATAGTTCTATAGCTAACCACGAGGTAGCAGATTACGATATATCATGTAGCTTCACTAACCCTAAAAATGTTGATGGCATCATCATCAAAATATTATCTTAAGATACTTTAATGGATGCCTGGATGTTAAGCTTTATTGTAACACCCGGGAGAACAGTCAAACTCATCAGTTTATTGGAGGTGAAGCAGTTTGGATGGTTTCTTGTATCTTCTGTGCTTGTATGCTTTTGGGACTTAACTTAGGTAACAAAGTCCATGTGATGGGCAAAAGAAAAGAAATCCCCAATCCTGCTGTCTAATTGCAGTTTAGCTTTTTAAAGCACATCTGCATTTTCAAACACTGACAACTGTGCAGAACAAAAACTTCCACTCAAAGTCCATAAATATGCATTATTGTCCTTAACTATTGCCTAAAACGCCAGAGCCAGTGGTTTTGGTCCAACATAGCTTGTTTACCATTTATAGAGATGGTTCTGGGAGTCTGCATCCATTAACACCTACATGTAGGACTAGAAATCAGGCTTTTCAAAAGGGACTGAAATCTGCAGTGACTGAGGTTATAATAAAAGAAACCATGCACATGCATGGCTTTATAAACGATTAATTTAGATCAAGATTTGTGCAATTAATGCCTTCTTGTGCTATTTCACAGCACACTTTTCTACACAAAACTGGAAATGACTGAAACCCAGTTGAGTTTTATTGTCTGTTAGTGACAACAGAGAGAGGAGGAGAGGGAGAAAGATCCAGAGATGGAAAGCTTGAGCAAGAGCAGCTGCAGAGATCGATTAAGACAGGTGGGAGGAGAGAAATGCTGCAAAGGATGTGGACAGGAATAGTAACAGCGAGGTTATTGGTCGGAAGAGTCAAGGATGGCTAAAGAGAGGCAGAGCGAGAGGACAGAGAAACGCACTCAGGTGGAGACTCGGCACAAAGCTGCTGACTCACCAGACTCTCTGTTTACTGCCAGACTGTTCCAGAAAGACTCACATTTATCACACTGATTTCTCTCCCTCCCACCTGCTTCCCCACCCTTTGCTCCATTTAAAAAAAAAATGCTGCCTCCATCTTGTCTTTTTCTCTGCCTCTGTCTGTTTTCTAGATTCTTTTTTTAAACTCACGTGCACTTTCTTATCTTGCTGCTGTCCAGGCGCTTTTTCCCTCTTATTTGCATTTACTCCATCCCTTTCTCCAACTATTTTACCCCCATTTTCCCCTCCAGCAACCACCCCTCTATTTACTGCATCTCTCTCTTTCTGTCTGTCCTTTGCTCTCACAATCTAAAGATGCTTCTTGGCCCACAATGCTTTGCTTCCCTCTTGTCTACTATGATTAATTCAGAGTCACTGGTTTTCTGCTTCAGGCAAAAATGCTGCCTCATAGTCCCACCCACACACTTGCCCAATTGGGCGATTCACATCCACACAGTGGGCTGCAGCCAATGGTGGCTGTTCTGAGGCAGGGACCCTTCTGCAGCGCAGGAGTGTGGTCATGTGACTGTGGACAGATGGGTTGGGAGAAGGGAGTGGTAGTGATGCAGGAGAGGAGAAAAGAGAGGAGGAAGAGGATAGAAACGAAAAGAGACAGAGGGAGGAGGTGAAATAATGGAACAGTAAAAGACAAAAGAGAGAGTGTAGGATGATATGGTGAAGATCGAGTCGAGAAGACATTAAAGTGCAGGGGGATGAAATGGTAGAGACTGAAAAAAGAGAGGGAGAAAACATGAAAACGATAACCGAGATCAAACAGTCGATTTGTGTAAAAGCTGAAACACTTAACACACATGCAGATGTTAAAAGCCTTGCGTCCTTTCTCCCCCTCTGTCTTGGAAATGCAGTTCAGTTTAATGCTTTTCAAAGAAGTTGTTTCTGGAGAAGCTTAGCATGAAGAAACACAGGTGTACTTTTCCTCGCTGCTCTCTCTCTCTTGCACACATCATCACTGGGAGATGTGAGGAAGAGACGCCCGGGAGGGAAGCAAAGACACACTTAGTTGTGAAGAAAAAAAAAGATCTTCTTATGCACATTAGGAAAAAAGTATATCAGACAAATTAGTTCAAGAAGCTAGAAACACTCATGTCAGCACAGTTAGCTGAAGAAAAAAATGACATTTCCTTGTATTTGTGTGTGCAGGTGTATTCTCTGGACAATCCAGATGCCTTTCACAGTTTCTACAGCCCTCATAAGACCCAGCTGAAGAACCCAGTGATGGAGAGGCTGGCCGAGCAGCTGGCGACGCTCTGTGCCACCCTGAAAGAGTATCCTGCTGTCAGATACCGAGGGTGAGCAAACAGGGGGCGTTGCAGTACAGTACAGACTGCTTCTGCGGTTGTAAAACTTAAAATGTTTTTACATCTGTCATGCTTTGTTTTCCTTTATTTATCTTCCCTCCCGCTTTCCCGTGTCTGACAGGGAGTACAAGGACAACGCCACCCTGGCCCAGCTGGTTCAGGACAAACTTGATGCATACAAGGCTGATGACCCCACCATGGGAGAGGTGAGCTCACGAGAAATCAAAATGTTGTCACTTTAAATATCCTGCTTATTATACTTTTCACTTAGCACATCATATTCTCGTTGTTTTAACCTGTATCAGGGCTGTCCATGAGATCAGGTTACAGCTTAACTTGATCTCCATTTGCTGTAATCAGTAAAACCACTGCACTTAAATCTTTCAGATTTTCAGAACGCTCTTCTTAAAAGAGTAAAGCCTGGAGAGGATATTTTAAAGTAGAACTAAAACCTTCACGTGTAGAGTTTTTGTTATTGAATAATACAATAATACAAGCTGTATCAAAAAGAATCATCTTTTTAAATTAATGGACAAAGAAGGTTTTAAAACACATGGCTGAATATAAAGGTTTACACACAAAACTTATATAATATAAATATGGATATAAAAAGTGCCATGCTTCTGAATGCAAAATAATCGTGCATGTAGTTGCAGTTGCACAGCTGAATTCTACACGAGACCGGATGCATGATTATCTAATTGTTGTGCGTCTCCCTCTGTAGGGTCCGGATAAGGCTCGCTCACAGCTGATCATTCTGGATAGGGGATTTGACCCCGTCTCACCTGTCCTGCACGAGCTCACCTTTCAGGCTATGGGCTACGACCTGCTGCCCATTGAAAATGACGTCTACAAGTATGAGCAAACACTGCTGTTTAAATTTTACTTGAGCATCATTTGCTTTTATGGGCAATTTGGCCATTGCTGTTTGGTTGATTCTTCTCCAGATATGAGACCAGCGGCATCGGAGACTCACGTGAGAAAGAGGTCCTTCTGCATGAAGACGATGACCTGTGGGTGAGCCTGAGACACAAACACATAGCCGAGGTGTCCCAGTGAGTACTTTTCATTCTGTTCTTTATTTTCCACTCAGGCTTTTGATATCAAATTAAATAATTCTCATATGTTACGGTCTTCTTGTCACTAGGGAAGTGACACGCCAGCTGAAAGACTTTTCTTCCAGCAAGAGGATGAACACCGGAGAGAAGGTAAAGGCAACTCTGTGGAGGGAGGTGATGCTATGAGTATGAATGTAAAGTTTTGTGAAAACATCAGGGGTGTCCTGTGGTTTACGTCATCGCCGCTTTATTGGACATTAATCGTGTAACTTAGTGTTGTTTTTGTTTCAACAGACCACGATGAGGGATCTCTCCCAGATGCTGAAGAAGATGCCTCAGTACCAGAAGGAGCTCAGCAAGGTTTGTGTGTTTTTTGAGTCTGTGCATGCCTTTCTTTGTGTGTGCGTGTGCATACGCTGACCTGTTTTGTCTTTTTCAGTACTCCACTCACCTGCAGCTGGCTGAGGATTGCATGAAACATTACCAGGGAACAGTGGACAAACTGTGCCGTGTGGAACAGGTGAGACGGAAGCAGAAAGAGGGGATGAGGAGAGAAAACCAGAGGGAATAGGAGGGGGAAGTAGCAGAGGCGAGGACAAAGAGCACAGTGCAGCGATCAGGGTTTTAAAGTAAGACGTTACAAACGAGAGGTTTTCTGTTGCAGGATCTGGCTATGGGCACAGATGCTGAGGGAGAGAAGATCAAAGATCCCATGAGGGCCATTGTGCCCATCCTGCTGGATGCCAATGTCAGCACATATGACAAGATCCGCATCATCCTGCTTTACATTTTCCTTAAGAACGGTAAGCGACAGAATATAAAATCAAATGAAAATAAGACAGAAATATATATTTACTTTCTAGTAAACTGTTTATACAAATCTAAGTTAGTGTTATTATTATTGTCTTAAACATTTTTATACATCTGTATAAATTGCCGTTGCTTTAGCTGATGTTTGAATTTTGAATCTCAGGGAAGTAGAGTACGCTCATTCTTGTGTGTTATTTAATGTGAGTGAGTGGCCCATGAAAATGTGGCGTTATTAAATATTTTTTATTATCATTTAACATTTAAAATATAAAAGAAAAATGAATGCAACAATGTTATGGGTTGTTTTATTGAAGCAACATGCAGGAACTTGGTGATATCAAAACAAACAATTTTTGTTTTACAAATCTTGTTAATATTTTGTGTACATTTGTGTGCTTAGGCATTACGGAGGAGAACCTCAACAAGCTGATCCAGCATGCTCAGATTCCCCCCGAGGACAGTGAGATCATCACTAACATGGGTCACCTGGGCGTCCCCATCATCACAGATGTGAGCGTCTCCTTATTATCAGCTTACTCATCCTTTCCTAATTCCTTTTGTTATAAACTAAATTTTGAATGCTTTCCTTAAATACATTTTTAATTAATTGTATTGTAGTTTTTGCCTTTTAATATTAACGCCAATAGACTGTAATGGAAATTTGCTTATATTATGTAATCTGTCACAGCACAAGTCTTCCCATCAAAGAAGCTGTCTGTGTAGTTTCACTTTAAAGCACAAACTGTGTGATGTTTTTCATTTGGACAGTCTGACCCTTGGACAAAAAAGCCTAAGATGCTGGAAGTCAAACTACTTCACGCTTCATAGATGTTGGGTGAAATAAAGCAGGCTAACATAGAATTATGAAAATATTGTATTTAGGCTTTTCTTTATTTACATTAAATTGTTAATTTGGTTACTTATATAATTGGTGGGGGATTGTGTATCATTGTATCTGTATCACTGACCATTAACCAACACAGAAATCACAACATGCCACATTTTGGGGACATCTCAAATGCAATTTCTTATGTTGTCACGTTTTGAATCCAGGTTATTTCCACTGTACTGCAGCATGTTTGATGGGGCTTCAGGCGGTACACTTTTCAATAGGTGTTTGACAACGTCAGGGTTGCTCCTTATCTTCAAACCTGTTTTTGATTTTCATGGAAGAGCTCTCAAGGTGTCGTCAGTCGTTTGGGAGTGTGGGGCTACCTCCAGGAAGGGAATTCAAGTATCATGGGCTTTTATGCAGGAATGACGGGAAGGTGGAATGTGAGTTGGTGCTGTGTCAGCAGTAATGGGGCTTTGCAGTGACCTGCTGTGTTGAGAGATCCAACCCTCAGCTGTGGTCATGAAGTATGGGTAACGATTGAAAGAGTAAGATTGTGGATTGAGTTTCCTCCACTGGGTAACTGAGATAAGCCTTAGAGAGGGGCTGAGAAGCTCAGACCTCAGGAGGGATTGTGGAGCAGAGCCTGTGCTCTGTGTCACATGTGTGTTCCAAGAAACTGGTTGAGGTGGTTTGGGCCTGGTTAAGATGCCTCCTGGGCGTCTCCCTGTGGAGGTTTGGTGGGCACGCCCAACTGACAGACCCAGAACACACTGGAAAAATATATATCTTGTTTGTCCTCATAGCTGAGGCTTCAAACTGCTTTAAACACTCAGTTTCAGACAGTTTTTCTACTCTTGGCTGTTCAGCAGATGAGAGCAGATATTCCTAATATGGTCACCTCAAGCACAAAGTTTCGGTTGTGAGCACAGAAGCCTCACCAACCTGCTATTTAAGCTCTATTTCTGTGGGGGTAGCCAATCAGATTTTAAGATAAGTGCAGATTATTTTGACCTGTGACTCATGCAAAGCTACTCTAATACAATCCAAGAATAAAGCTACTAGTTACCTAGTCGTTACTCTGAATATATGAACGCACTTGGAGATCTGTTCACATCAGCTCTGAGAGAAAGTGAAAGATGACTAGCGTGTTTACACAGATAAATAACCTAATCTGTAGCATCAGGACATTAAGCTTTCGTTATCTAATGTCTAGCAGATCAGTTTGTGCTGTTTTTAATGAGTGCTCAAGGAAAGCGTCTATTATTTCCACTTCCACTTTCTCATCTATTCTTTCTTTTCTCAGTCCACCCTCCGCAGAGGGAAAAAGGTCGACAGGAAGGAGCGTGTGAGCGAGCAGACCTATCAGCTGTCCCGCTGGACACCGCTGATCAAGGACATCATGGAGGTGTGTTTCTAGGCATTTTATTTTATTATGTGTTAAGAAAACTAAAGAGCTTTATATAACCTGCTGTCTGGCAGATGCATTGAAGTGTCTTAGTATTTTAGTTTCAAAAACATCTCAACTATAGAAGCAGTTATTCATTTTCCCTCAAGTACTCCTAACTTATGTATTCAAAAGTAGCTGTTACATACTTTTCACTTCTCATACACCCACAACAGTCTCAGTCAAACATTAGCTTTTCCTGCCTAGTTGTCATCTACTATATTCAGGGGTGCACATAAGTGGTCCGCAGGTGTGCATTCGCTGTCAAAATAAAAGACGCGCACCAGATAAGAAGTTGCAATGCGCGTTTGTGTACATATAAACGGCACTGTTTTTGTCCACTAGAGTGGGATTTTCACGGCATATTCTGCACCACATCTCTGTGCGTTCATCATTTGTTTGAACCCAGCTAACCTCCTGCAACCACTTTTCCGAGAATACGCGCTTCTTTTGCGGTTCGGACTCCTTCTGACATTTCTGTGGAGGTGGAGGAACACCAAAGTAATTGCTTAAAGGAGCTTGCTTCTTCGACATCTTTAAGAGTTCTAAACAAATGTCTGTCCTCCTCAGAAAATCTTATGTACGCAAACGCGCGTTGCAACTTCTTATCTGGTGCGCGGCTTTTCTTTTGACAGCGCATGCGCACCTGCGGACCACTTATGTGCACCCCTGAATATATTTAGCCCCTTTATTTGTGCAAAGCTGATTCTGCAGTGGACCTATGCAGTGGAAGTTGCTAAGAGATGTGAATTTGCCTATTTCAAGTGTGTGCGTGTGTGTGTGTGTGTGTGTGTGTGAGAGACAGAGACAATATTGCTAACAAGGATATGTTTTATTTTTGTTTTTTTTTGTTCTCTTGCAGGATGCTATTGACGATAAACTGGACACCAAGCACTATCCTTACATCTCTACCCGCTCCTCTGCCTCCTTCAGCACCACTGCAGTCAGGTACATACACACACACACACACACACACACACACACACACACACACACACACACACACAAATACATTTTCAAACAACATAGCATCTCATTTCATGGTTGTAGCATTTTCAAATTATGAAGAGAGAAATGGAGGTGTTGTATCAGTAGTAATTTGGGATGGAAGATGAGTCTGATGGGACTGAAAAGAAACAGAACAGGGATGTGCTGCTGCTGCTGCTGCTTTACCTTAATATGGAGGAAACAACCATTTCTTGCAGTTACTTCCTGATTATGTTATTTCACTGCCCTGGATTTGTAGAAAATGGTATAAATTCAGCAATACCTCCTTATACTCTGGTCCAGTCTGTGTGGATGCTGCTTATCCTGCATCCTCTCTTGCCTCTTTTACTGTCCCTCCCCCACAGCTGCACACACACCCAGCATCAAGTACCTTGTTGTGGGTACTATCAGATAACAGCTGTTACGTTCAGAAAGTATTTGCAGGTGAAATTTTACTTTATCTTGCTTATTTGGTTTTTGCTCTGAACATAAATTGGCTATGTGTGATGTGATGTAGGTACAAACCGATTCACCCGTCTGCAGCTCATTCCCTTCCTTCGCTCTAAAACCTCAACTCTTGTTTTTCTTATTCTAGCTAGTAATATAATCCTCTCACGGTGTTCTTCTTAGTCTGGTCAGGTTCCTGCCTGCAGTGGAAAATCTCTAAAATTTCACTGTATTGCACGAGGTGGTGCACAGAAACTGTTAGCACATGGATGGCAAACAGGAAGAAGCATATGCTGTGTTAACAAAAAACACACTGAACAATACATGATTATAAAAACGGAGAAAAAGACCTAAGATGGAGCTAAAGGAGAGTGGATATTGACATGGTCTATCCATAGTTTTGACTCAGAGCGACTGGGACACTGGAGGGCAAAACAGTACTGTGGTCCTTTGCCCTTCAGCCATCCTTCGAATGTCTTCGAGTTTAAATTGGCCAAAATGCCAAATAGTTGCTGTGCTATCTGATGCACTAATCAGCGTTTATTTACAGCCGCCAGAGGCATGTAGATTATGGCACCAACATGTGAACACATTCCTAACACTCTCCTAACCCTGAATTACAGGCCACCAATTCCTGCTTATCCAAATCAACCCTAACTAATGCTAGTAATACTACCAGAACTTTGCTGGTCCTACATTGTAAAAGTCCAGCGCTTATCTTTTATTTAACTATGAATAACTTCTTATTCTTCACCTCCCTCACGGCAGAAGTATTTACCTATCCTGATTTGAAATACATGTAGCTGTCTGTACTTTGAAAGCTTTCATTGCGATTCACTGCGAGATGCAGGTAGATGTCACCGAACAGGAGCTGTGGGAGAGAAGTTGGCACTTTGAAGGATTTAAATAAAGCTGCTGAGCAGAATATGGATCCCAAGATTTGTAGTTTCTATTCATATCGTCGTTTTTCCTCCATGAATAGATGATCCGAGTAGCCTTTCCTCGAGACAAGTGAAACAACTTTTGTCCCGGAGTATTACCGACTGTCCACTATTAGCCGTCATGGTGGAGTAATATTTTACCAGCCAGGGTAGTTAGTCGGTTATGCAACTGAACTATGATTAACATAACTCAAAATAAGTATAGATTGAAGATTGAGTTTTTTCTGTATCATTATTGTAACATACTTACCTTCAGTTAAGACACTATTTTGAAAAAAACAAAACACACAAAAAAGCCCCTCAAACATTAAGCCCACAGGGGAGGAAGGACAGTATTAAATTCATTTTTGATGTAAATGAAAATAATATTTCCAGAAAGCTAATATCTAGGATTTACCTAATCTTATAATTGAACAGAAGTCTCTTCCAATGTATGTTAAATCAAGCTGGGAGAAAGGAGCAAACATAGAGCTATCAGAAGAGGACTGGATAAAGACATGTAGAGACCACTCTACCACCTCAAGCTCTGGTTTGTGGACGCCAAGGTTTTTTTGTCCAAAAAAATAAAATAGAATAAAATACCTGAAAATGGGCAGTTTTGGCGAATGTGTGGTAATATATGTGCAGATCGTGTTCATATTTTCTGGGATTTTTTCTTACTAGTTGGATGTGGTAGCAGAGATAAAGACATATTTGTGTTATTTATTAGCTTAATGTTCCACTTGACCTCAAAAAACAAGACAGATACTTGTTCGTATGATTAAGTGCAAGTAAGAAAGCAGTAACTAAGACGTGGTTAAATAAAGAATCTTCAACAACCCCTGAGAGGATAAAAACAGTTCATGAAATCTGTGAAATGGAACAGTTGACCTTTTTCTCTGACACTTGTGACTGTAAGGTTTGAAAAGTACTGGGGAAAATGGATAAACTACCAATCTGTGGATGAAACTTTGGATTCCCCTGCTTCCTGGAGAGCTATATCTATGGATTAGACTCATGAAGACCTTCTGAGTATTAAAAAAGAAAGGAGCAGGATTAAATAAACATGGTGGACAAAAACGAACTGCTCCCCCTTTGCATAAGGATGGGATCCACTCAGTTATGCTTTCTGTTGTTATCTTTACTATGGGATTAATACTTAAAAGTGACTGATGGCCTTGTCCTTTTGCTGTGTGAATAATTTCTTGTCTTTTTTTTCTCTTTTTGTACATTTTCACAAATATAAAGTAACAAAAGAATGTATTAATACTGTACTTTCATTTAATGTTTTCCGGCAGTGCTCGGTACGGCCACTGGCACAAGAACAAGACACCCGGAGAGTACCGCACTGGGCCACGTGTCATGGTATTCATTATCGGCGGCGTGTCTTTCAGCGAAATGCGCTGCGCCTATGAGGTCACACAGGCCAATGGGAAGTGGGAAGCCATCATTGGTGAGTAGTGTTGCAGAGGGTAGTGTAGGCTGTTGGGGTGGGTAGTTAGAGACACATCCATCGCCTTGAAAACAAAGTGGGTGTGACTCTGAGTGGGCATGTTTTCACGAAAGGTGGGAAAAGCTGCGTCCTAATTCAGATTAAAGAGAGGCTGAAGATTCAGTGTGTGTTCTTTGATGGGCACAGATGACTTGTGACCTGGGACGTGGCTAAAAAACATTAAAGATGGGCAGGCGGAGAAACATGAAGGAAGTCTGGAGTATAGAGGGAAATCTGACTTTCTGCGAGTATGGAATAGACTAATAAACGTAGTTTTCTGAAACATTAAATGCGGTTTCATATTTTGGGCTTCATTTCAGTATCTTTTACTTTTTTCAGCCTGTGGAAACAAAATGGAAATTTAGAAATATAGGCTCAAGTTTTATAAACGCAGCAGACCTCATTTCATCACACACATACAGGGCGGCATACAGCCCACGTCACACATTGCCGTCACAGAAATTTCCCATCGACAGGTTTACACTGCAGCAGCTTATTTTGCAGGATGCAATTACAGATAGCAGGTAGATTATTGTGTGCAGCATTTTGTGTTAAAGTAGCCCTTTGTGTCATGTTCCTGTGTACTGTTTATTTGATGTCCTAAAGCTTTGCCAGCCAGTCTGTGTTATAATGTTATGTTAACTGAAAGTGTCTTTTGTTGTGCTCTGCTTCTGCTGTTGTCTTTAAAAACAACTGTTGTCTTTAAATTGCAGCCACGCCATGTCTTTCTCTGTGTCTGTGTTCCCAGTTTATTTGTGTTTGTGCAACTTGGTGTGAGTGTGTGTGTGTGCGTGTGTGTATGGGTGTGCTCTGTATGACAGGTTGCTTGTTTTTTGATCCTTTTGTTTTCTGGAGAGAGCGAGTGAAGGAAGGGCGGGGGCATGGCATGTGCTGTGAGACGAGTGGTGAAGCCACTTCTGTTCCTCCACAGGTGCCACCCACATGCTCACCCCCACCAAATTCTTAAAGGACCTGCAGCATCCCGACTTCCGAGAGTCCACTAGGGTGTCCTTTGAGGACCCTGACCCCTCAGCCGAGTGAGGCAGAGACAGATTGGGAGGGAGGGAGAGAGAAATCACACAGAAAAAAGTAAAGGCAGCCGTGCAAAGAAGCCCTTTCTGAACCTTCACAGCACAAGGGCTTTCTTCCTTGTTCCTTCTTTTTTGAACACTCAGTACTGTTTTATGTAACTCCACCCTCCTCCTCCCCACTTCCTCAGGGATGGATGCCCCCGACATTTCCTCACTGCATGGACTGCTCCATCAGACTCCCTATGTATCAGTAACTCAACCGCGACTCCGTCATGTGTTTCAGACTGAAACCATAACTCCAAACAGGTGTATTCTCGCAAAGTCTCTCAGCTTATCCACAAATCCAGTGCAATAAACATTTCAACTATTTAAATTAACTCTAAGATTTGTTGGAGCAGTCTTAGCTCACATCCTCACAACACTGATGTGATGATGGCATGCGTATCACACTTCCTGTATCCTGAACTCTGTGCTGATCAGCGGCCATGCCTGAGGAGGTCGTGAACCCATCCCTGCTGCCTCCTCTCATCATCTCTGCAGGGTGGATTAAATCGCCCCGTGATGGGCACCCAAAAGCCCTTTGATCTTGTTTAAAACTCACTCCAGATTTAATCTGCCCCAACATCTTTATCAGTTCCTCTGATTTATTCTTATAATTTGCCCTTTACATACACAAAAAACAAACACTTTTTTTTGTTACTGGTTTCTTTCTGGATTGGTCCTTGAGTTGATGTTGGGTTTCAGAGACACACTTTATCATTTCTTTTCTGTTTTTTTTTTTTTTTGTGTGTGTTTTTGTTTTTTAATCCTTGTGTATTTTTTTTCTTTGTTTTGACCGCCTGACTTTGTCCACTCAGCTCACCATCACATGCTCACATGGCTCATGACCTGTCTGCAGAGGGTGCTGGACTTTAAGCGAATGTTGTCATGATGATGGAGATCTGCTGACAAGCAGGGCAGCTGGGTGACAGATAGGAAACCAAGCAACCAAAAATAAGTTCATATGCATTCATATGAATATTTGCCTTCTGTATTACCGTCACAACTCCTCTGTGCGGACAGTCTGAGAATGTAGCATTGTTCCACCTGATATGCTTTAGCAACCCACCTAAAAAAAGAGAGAGAGAGATCCCAAAAAAAACATCTCCTAACATAGGGCACTATCCACATCTTCAAAATACTCATCTTCTATCTTAGTATTCAGCACATCACCTTGTTTATGTGAGCACATATATATTAATAACTGATAATGCTTTCAAAGCAGCTCCTTTCAGACAACATCACATACCTGGACACACACACTGATGGATAAATTAGTGAGTTTAAAGTCTTTGCTTTTGAGTCTGCTCTTTTCAGCAATCAATAGAAATCCTGTTACCTACATGTGTGGAGAACCAAACAATGAATTTCAGATTAAAAAAAAAAAGTTTAGCTACATAAAATTAGCCAAAAGCTCAGGTGTATTTAATAAAGATTAAATACCATACCTAATTTCAATTTGGTGAGTCTACCCTTCTGGGTGGTCTCCTTGAGCAGTGCTACAGTATTTCCTACTCCGCTGTTGATATCGGTCGGAGATAGTTCCATTCTGTCTTTTATTTAGTGCATCGGGATATTTTCCAGTGTGTTAATACAGTAATGTGAAAAAAGAAAGTTCACCGGACTCTATGCACAGTGCAATGTTTAGCATACTGACACAACCACCTCATTTCAATTATCAAGCACGGTGGTGGAGGAGTGATGATTTTGGCTTGTTTTGCAGCTGCAGGTCCACTCAGGTACTCAGTCAGTATCTTCAAACTCTTTCCAGTCAGTTTCAGTTGTTATTAAATCTAATCTGCAGTAACTATGGCTCTTCTGTGATTGATCAAGAGATCCATTGTCATTGAACTAGATAACCTAGCCTTGGTTGACATAACCATCAGAAGGCAGAGGCAGCTGCCAACCTTGTCTCCTGCACACCATCCTTGTACACCATAAAGGGTCATCCCAGTGGCATTGATTTTGTTACATTAGATAACGATTCCTCCCGTCTACCTTCCAAGCTCAGCCATCACTATTCAGTGCATCTGCCAGGCCCAGGAGTCACTGCCTATTCTCTAATTGCAACCTCTGGCCAAGCTAGTGTCATTAGCAGTGAACTTCCATCATTTGTATTTGGGGTTTGGGACCTTACGAGTGAACTGAAAGTAATTTATGTGAATTTCTCCATCTGGACCACACCCCTTCCAGTCATACTTCTATCAATACCTTCCTGCACCACATACCCATTTGTTGTAATTCGTATTTGGGGTTGTTGTCTGGGGTCCTGGACTTTACTTTAGCACTGTGACATGAATGTTGTAAAGAGTGGCCCAAAATTTTTCCACAGTGATATGAGAGACAGACAGAAGTCATACAGAAAATTATTACTTCAAGTTATTGCTGCTAAAGGTGTTGAATCATGAGCTGCTCCTAACAAGACCACATAGAGTCTGGTAAATGGTTTCTCTTTCACATAACTGTATCTCAACCCTCCAGTTTAATTTTGTGTAATGAAATTGCAACTGGTCAGATGGGACTCCTAGGGAAAAATATGAAATGGGACCAGTGCTGGAAGCGATCAAAAGGTACATGAGGAGATGACCTTGAAGTGCACACTGACCAAACTTAAACCAGGTGTTGCTTCTGGTATTCATATGGGTGGAGTCGTGACCTTTTTATTATACTTTTAAGTGAAACCAGGGCTGTTGAGAGAAGATGATGCTTGATTTGCTTTGAACAAAGGGTTAAAAAGAAAACATTTTATGCTTTAACAAGCTTTTAATAAAAAGACTACATCCCTTAGTGATCACCAAAAAACATGGCTCCATAATGCTTTTCTATTAATATCTTTGACTGGTTATTTCATGATTATTAATTTGTAAAAAGCTAATATATAATGCAGTTTTTTATTAGACTAGAATGTTGAACATCCATCTCATGCATGACTAATCTGCTAAAGCAATATCATTTACAAACCAAGCTTTTTTAAGGTTTTCTCAGTAAGCTCTCACAGCTCTCACCATAAGCGGTATGAAGCCTCCCTCCCCACATACTGCTGCATTCAAAGCTTCCTGAGCAAAAATGGCCATTACTTCCTAAAACAAGTCTTTTTGTTTTACTGTGCTATTATATACCAGTATTTTGTGGTGCTGGAGCGTAACATCACAGTGTTGTTTCTGGGGCTAAAAATGGCCCACCAAGCTGTGTGTTTTGGGAACAGCAGAGAAGCAGGCGAAGCCAATTCGACATTCTAGCCTGACCCCAACTTTAACCCACTCACCCCCTTGAACCCCCACTCACGATCTCTGATTCCTGCAACCACCACATCACCTTAACCCAATATGAAATGGACTTGCCTCTTTCTCTTCTGTTTATTTGGGGGATTTTTGTTCGATTTTTTTGCCTTTAACTGCTTCCATTTCACGTGCCCCCACGTCGGATCAGGTTAACGTGTTAGAGGTAAAGCAGCTAATCAAGCCAAACTGGAAGAAACATGCAGCTTTGCAACAGAAACAAACCAATATAGGTCAAAAACTGTTGGTGTCTGGAGTAAATCAAATCAAATGTTTACCCTCCTTATGTTCAGGAATTAAGACACAAGTAAATGTTTGCTTTGCTCCAGTCCTGCACCTTTCAAGTTTTACAATGTCTGAAATGTGTCTTCAGCTGTCCATCCTTGTGCCATTAGAATTACTGATTTTCACATTTCCATTCAAATCTAAGTTAGACAGTGGAGTCAGCTCACTGGTTTTGGATTTCATGACTTGACTTCTTGAAATACTTATAGCCTTTTCCGCTGTCTGCATGCCCTTTTAATAAAGGTTGCACATTTTCGTGGTTGTGCATATTGGGGTTTGTCACATGATGTCATGCACACATTGCTTGAGAGTTGTCTACCATATTGGATGTGATACAGTCATGGATTGCTAGGGGAAAATGCATATTCCACCAACTGGATGGCAATGGTTTCTCGAGGTTGCTGGCGCTTGTTGGGTGAAATTGGTTGCAAAGACAATGCTGCAACAAAAACTTTGTTTGCTAGCAGATTCCCACAGTCACCTTTAGTTTTTCAAGTTTGGCTGGAAATACTCATTAACTACTAGCCTAGCGGCAGATCATTTTGAGAAAGTACAAGGAAGCCAGAAGAAGGTTCACCTTCACACTTCAAAGTAAAAGCAGTTCTTGCATCACACTTGTCACAGTTTTGCTACAGCTCGAAGAGTAGTAGCTAGCTTCCATTCAAACTACAACTGTAGCAATAGGCTAGTAACTGGCTAGGGAATACACGTTTTTCCGCTAGTAGGTGGTTACCCAGGGATTACTCACCCATGTTGTTGGCCTGTTTGATTGAGTCTTTAGCAATCATTTTCCCAATGTCTGCCATTAACCTCCAGCAAGCACTTTGAACCAGGTGAGAAATACTCCTTTTTTTTCGGTTGCCAGATAGCTGCAAACTGGTAGCTAGGCCTGTGTGACATTTCTCACTTACTCCTACATTGTCACCTTGATTGTCACACATCCAAAATGGCAGACAAGTTAACGTTGTGTGGTTCGCGGTCACGTGTCTGCAAAACCTCAATACAGATTTGGTGTTGCAGGTTTTCAACTAGCCCACCTGCTGCTTTAAGCTAACTTAGTCATAGTAGTTGTGTGGCGCCATCTCTGACCTGTGTGCTCCCATTGTGTTCAGCTGCATGTGATTTATAACACAGCCTAATAACTCGGTATCTGACTGTATGTTTGTGGAGTGAGAGTGTGTTAGAGTAGAGTAGTGCATTACATACTCCTGCACAAGTTCACAAAAATTCCAGAAATTAAAGGGGACCTATTGTGCTCATTCCCACTTTGACTTTATTTTGGAACTATACAAGAACAGTTTTATGTTACTAACAGTTTAAAAAAACAAATCTTTGTATCTTATACTGGTACTATTTGCAGCTCCTCAGTTCATCTCTTAAACATATTAAAAATTAAATTTCTGATTCTCAAAACAAAATTCATACTTTGATGGACACACTGTGTTACTCCAGTACAATTTTGGGGATCTATCGGTAGGATAAGTGCCTGCCTAGATACACACAATACAATTGTTGAGAAAGCTAATTTAGCCACATTAGCCTAGCATTAGCCTTTGGAGCAGTCATCAATACAAGACAACCAGTGTCAGTGATATAATATTACAGTTTCTATTTTATAGCTCTGGCTCCACAATGAAAATTCAGCTTTATACTGGCCTCAAATTCCACTGTTTTGTACTTTTAGAAAGCTAAACAAAATTAGCTTGTTTCTGTGACTGTATTTGGAAATACCATCCAATTAACATCTGCTACATCCCAGGGTAGATTACAGGGATTACTTGTCCATATGCTGAAGTATTTGAAAGTTTGTCCATGTCCAGTTCAATGTAATGTCAATTGTAACAGTATATATATGACAGAAAATAAAGAGAAGCAAAATAGGTCCACTTTAATGTGCAAAACAATCTAAACCCAGATAGGTTTTAGTCTATTCTTAAAATAGCCAGTATGCAAAATTTGAAGTGGTTTAAATAGTTACTTAACCTTTAATTCATTTTCTGATTTATGTGACGTGAGCGTAATTCTTTAACTTCCCTTTGCATTTAATGTCTGTGTCAGTAAAGAATACAAAGCATCTCCTCAAGACAAAAAAGGAACGGAAACCCCCAAAAGCACTTAAACTTCCACTTGAGTACAGTGAAAATACCTCCCGCCCTAACACTTTTAAAACTCTTTTAATACATATTAATAATCCATTTTAACCTGCTGACTAACAAATTTCGATTTCATAACTTTACGATCTATCTTTACTTTCAACGTTATGTAAGGTTGTCCGAGTCTAAAAAGTAGGCATTCATAACATAAGCTGAAAACACATTTTTCATCAGTTTCCTTCCAATCGTGCAGATCTAACGCGCTGTGTTTGTGTGTCTCTTTATGCGTGTGCGTGTCTCCAGGATCGACCCACATCTTCACTCCCACCAGCCTGCTGGAGCAGCTCAAGGCCATGAACAAACCAGATGAGGAAGTGACGAGCTAAAAATCCTCCAATCAGTCTCTCTCCTCTTAACCTTACTCCCACCCCCTTACATCATTCCCCCCACATCATTCCCAACCAAATCCTACACATTAACTGTGTATGCATCTTGCTTGAGAAGAGAAAAAATTTAGACAATTAAAAAAAAAAAAAGAGATACGTTATATCAAAGAATAAAATTGTTGCAAGTATTCTCATGTTTTACAATGGATGCAACTAAATAAACGTATTTAAAATTGATTAAATATCAGAAAAGAAGGCCATTTAAAATGGAAATGACCAAAATGTAATATTGTACGCTATGAAATCTGCTAGGATGTGTAAAAGGTAGATGATTTCTCTTGTTTGTTTCTTTCGGTTACCTCCATGGTGTGACTTTTACCGTTAGCAGATAGAGGAGGGATGTGCAGCCTGAGGGGTTCATATTGTAAAAAAATATATCAGTCACCATGCAATATATAGATATATGCATAGATATATTTCATCAGAGAGGAGTCTGTCCTATCACCCTTCTCTTACCCATTTGAGATGTTCGTATTCAGTAGCATGCTTGGACTGTGTTTGTATCCAGTGTGGATGTTCCGAGAGCCGCATGTAAATGTTGTGGTTGAATATGGCGCTGAAAAAACCTTTTTGTTTCGAGCATCACAAAAAGGAAACTATTCTTCAAGGATTTTTAAGAGTTTAAGAGACAATTTCACTGGCCGCTTTATTAGGGATACCTTTGTCACTGCTTATTAACACAAATGTATTGCTAGTAGGTCACATGGCAGGAGCTTGATGCATGTAGGCATGGTCAAGACGGCTTGCTGAAATTCTGGCGACAAAAGGGGTCCAAACCTGTGTCAGCAAGGTGTAACTAATGAAGTGGCCACTGAGTTTGTATGCTCAAGTAAACTTGGTCCCAGCTACTGAGCTTACAGGCTAGCAGAGAAGAAAGCAGAAAGTGTTCAGGGATGTATTGATTTTCGAGTTTTTGATACTCAAAACAAGATCTGTTGGTTTTAAGTATTAATTTTAAGAGCTCCCCTTAGTCGGTCGGAAAAGAGGGAGCTCTGTTAAAAGCCAGAATCATCCCTCCTCCAGCTGCCAAGACTGTAAAGTATTTACTTGCCACAATCTTTTTCCTTTCCTCTGCAGAGACGTCACGTTTCAATGTCAAAAAGGCCGTTGCTTGCTGATATTTAATAAATAATCCTCCAAAAAGGGCCAGTTGTATTTCAGTATTGTATCCTGTCAGATTAAGTCTTATCATTGGTTAGTAACGATGTTTAATTGGGCCATGCACTGAGTAGTGTTGTGTATATGCCATATGTTGCTGTTTTAGTGTCTCACTGTTGAATGGTGATTTTTCTGACTGTGAAGTAGTGACTTTTCCTTTGACGAAAAAAAAAAAAAAAAAAAAGCCAACGTGAAGCCGCCGTGTTTGTGGTGTTTTAGCTGTAGCTGTTTAGTGGTCCACTGGGAAAAAGAACTAAGATCTATATTTTCTTTGTCTGTTTTCCTCCTCTGGTGCAATGTAAAACCCTCCAATGGTGAATGGCTTTGCAAGTTTAAAAAACAAAACAAAGAAAAACCCTGGAAACCCCTCGCCACTTTTCTTTCCTCCCTCTATTGCCCCTTTCCTGGCCAAACAGTTGTATATTGCACTATGATGCGTTTTCTGTGATGCAAACGCTTGTGTTTATTTTTTCTTTTCTATTATAAATTGCTGTTGTATAGGGTTTACGCTGTCAAATCAGTTGATTTATATCAAAATTATTTATCAGAGAAGATAATATTGAAACATTAGTCTGTCCTAAAAACTGTTTAACTTATTGGGATTGTATGTTTGCGAGTGTTGAAGCACAAACAATACTTCCATGTGTACCTAATATGTACTAAGGTTGTCTAATAAATTGGCTTCCATTATACTGAAAGACTGAACTTTTTTCTATTATTTCTAAGACAAACAAACAAACAACAACACACAGTCATTTTTTTTTTAAATTTACTTGGCTCATTACGGAGCAGTGAAAATTACGTTGGATCGACATCGGCACAAATGAGCAATAAATAAAAAAAACAAAGTACAAAAAGCATATCTAGAACATCGCATTTTAAAATATATCATCTACACATACAAAAAAAACCTTTGATATCCAGCATCTGAGGCCCTTGGTACATCAAATGATTATGGTTTGAAGAATGACCATCTAAAACTGAGCTCATGGCTCATGAGTGCATTTCATTTACAGCAGAAAGAGTTTCTACATCATCAGAAAATTAATTTCTACAGCGACTAAAATAAGACTGACGTTAATTTCAGATTTCTGAAAACTAGTGTCACATGATCAAGAAATGGCTCAAAGTGCAGAACTAATTCATGAGAATATACGGGTCTCTGTAGTACGTCATAGGTTTGAAAATAAATATGATCTATAAGACATAATAGTATGTAAACAGAGTTATTGTAATGTTTACCAGCAGATAAAAATACATGTTTTGGCTACCTGAGCGGGGGGGAGAGAGAGAGAGAGAGAGAGAGAGAACTATCTTTGAAAACATCAGCAAAGAAAACTTACAAAGAGGATTTGAGATTCTTATTCACTTTGGTCCGACTCAGTTCTTTTTGGCTCGTGCCTCGTTCTGCAGCTGCTTTAGAGTTAATGACTCTCAGTCTTAGTGTCTGTGATGACAGTTCACACTAGTAGCTGCAGGACTGAGTGAGCAGCTCCTGGTACTGCAGTCCAGATGCCAATGAGCGAGCCATGTGCCTGGAGGTGTGTTTCATGTGTCGAGCTGCTCTGATGGCTTTGTTCAGTGAGCTGTCCAACGAGCGCTCCCTGTCAACAGACAGTGAGCGTCTTTTCGTCCTCCTCCTCACCTCCCCAGGACCAGTGACCTCGGAGGACATGGGAGTTCTGTTAGGAGAGACGTAGAGGGGGGACGAGTACAACCTGAGGAGATGGTAAAAAGTAAGTAAGGATCAGGACAGAACAATATGTTTCTCTGTAACATTCTCTCAAAACTATATATGAAAAATGTTATGTATCAGAAACTGTTCAATAAACTGCACATAACTTGCACTATTTTGCCCCAAATCCTCATCCAGCAAACCTCTCAGCTAAGAGGGAAAACCCTCCCCTCAGCGCAGCCATGTGCACTTAGGGAACAACCTGGCCAGTCAAGCCAGTGAAATCTGCCCTCTGTGTTTTTAAGAAAGAAAGTGTACTTTATTGATCCCCGTGGGGAAATTCCTCTCTGCAATTAACCCATTCACTCAGTGAAGCAGTGGGCAGCCATTGGGCGCCCGGGGAGCAGTGTGTAGGGACAGGGGTACCTCAGGGTGGCTGTTCAGGGGAATCGAGCCCCCGACCTTCCGATCATGGGGCCACCACTCTACCTACTGAGCTATCCCTGCCCCTTTTAGACTGAGGCGATAATGTTGTGTGGATTCTGGACACAGTTTGTCATCTTTAATTTTCAAATTAAATAGAAAATAAAGATATATAAATGAAATCTGTTATTTGCATGTTAATCTAAAAGTTTGGGAAACAAAAAAAAAAGCAGAAAATGAAAATTTTAGGATTTTTGCATACTGTGTCAGATGAGTGTGTGAGCTATGAGAGCAGCGCACTTACAGGAGTGGTGAAGGGCACACTGGCATGCACTGCAGCAGTGCAGGTGGAGCTGCAGATGCAAAGAACCTGCTCCCCACTGCTCCATCAGGGGACTCGGCTGGTTGGTACTTTATGTGTGTGGAAGTGTCGGAGATTCTGTGACTGTCTGCGAACCACAGAGCAGGCCAGGAGCTCCATTAACACTTAAAATAATTGCACTCATTTCATTTACTGCAGACTAAATTTATGAGTCAAGTGGAAATCGGGCATAAATTTGAGGTGAAATAATGGATTAGCCACACAAAGATAACAGTACATCCTTCTTCTGATAAGGATTTAAACCTCAGTGCTCTAACTGTGCATCTGAAACGCATCTCATGGTCTCTAACCTGGCTTAATGACTTTGTATGATTCGAGGCGTCCGCAGAGAGGACATTGATGGCAGCAAGTGGAGGAATGGAGCATCTCTCTACCGCCACCAGCTGGTCCTGACAGTACAGAGACATCATAGAAGAGGCTTTATGGAGGCTGATTGACTCATTCGAACCATAAAATTAATCCAGATAAAGCTTTAACACTGGTTAAAAACATCTTTAAATTAAAGTGCACTTCAGACACTTGGATTCTGCCCTCTTTGCTAGCAAACATGTTTATCCAGGCATTCATTCTCACGTTCAGGGGATGCTCTGTGAAATGACAAACACTGAGAACAAACAGGAGCTTGACTTCTTCTGCTGTCAGGTTCATCTCCTTTTTCAGACACAGAAACAACAGGATGCTTCCCTGCAATACAGAGAGAGGTTTCCCTCAGCTCAAACCCTCAAGACTGCAGTGTAGATGACTGAGAACCTACATGGATTTATTTAACATGTCTGAACAGGTCCCACTGCAATTTCAAATTTCTGAAGCTGTATTTGACTGAATTTGTCTTTGTGTCTCCAGTGGTGTGGTAGGTGTTCTTACTGTGCTGTGTTTGCCTGCTGTAGACAGTAGTTGTGTGGGAAGAGCAGCTGTCTAGTGCTGCAGATGTTTGAGTGCATCTGGACACCTGAGGCTGTGGTGCACAGGGCTGCAGCTCCGATCTTGTCACTGAAAATAAAACACTGACTCAATAAGTGATATGGTTTGCCATTAAAAATAGGAGTTAATGAGCATAACAGGCTTCAGAATCAAAAACAGGATGAGAACCTTAAAGTAGACGACACTCTTACATCTGTTAGTCCCTGTGAGTGAACATGCTTCGGTTCGACCATACAAGCTTTCATAATGGCTAAATGAAATGAATAAACTGGTATCACTCCGTCTCCCTCCTTGATTTTAATGATCATTTGTTAATCACGATGAACTCACAGTAATCATGTTGTGGCTTTTGTTGGTTTATAGAAGCAGATTTTCTCCTGGCTATTCGTCTCTGTGTGGTCTCCTCCTCAACCTCGTCCACCATCTGTGTTTCTCTTTTCTCTGCACTGACATCACTCCGTTGCTCTCTAGACCTGAGAAGTGGAAGAAAACTAAATTAACAGCAAGCAACAAAAAGCAAGTCTGCTATAAATGCTTTAAAACTTTATTTGTGACATGACTATGAAATTTCCAAATCAGGCCGTAAAATATAAGATCACATAGTTCATTATGCATCCACAATTATTATTAAATAAATAAATAAAACTTTATTTATACAGCACCTTTCTAGACAGAGTCACAAAGTGCAGCACATCAGATAAAAAGTCATAAATTCCATATGTTGTTAGACATCTGGAATAATTTGGGAATATCACCCAAAGCAAGCAAACATAAATCAGGTTTTTAGTGCTCCTACTTGGCAACAAACACAAGTGACTGTATAATCCATCACAGTAGACTGACTCTGTGGTTTTATGTGGAGCACTGAAAAGAAAAAACAAACAAACAAAAAAAACCAACCTGAAGCAAGATGAAGAGGTGCTTTGATTAGAGCTGTTATCCTGAGTTGATAGAGCTGATCTAATAGGTTTCTTGTTTCTCAGACAATCTTCTAGTCTCTCCTTCAGTTTGGTTACCTCAGCCTGCAGTATCTGGACTGCATCACTAGAGGAAAACAGAAAAAGGATCTTTACAAAATAATCCACCTTTGCAGTTCATATGTAAGCTTGAACTAATACACTATCATACCACACCAAGTTTTGTGGCCAAATATTGTGACGTGACCTCTAAAATGCTTTACTGTGGAAAGTATGCAACTAAACCATTCAGCTGGTGAAAAATGGATGGAAAATATTGATGTAGGTGTCAATCCAAGTGCACACGCATTCTGAAAAGAAACAAGAAACACCACACCGTGCAGGAAACAGAAGCTCCTAATATACAACCTGATTCAACAGCAGGCGATTCTGTAATGAAATACATAAAAGAAAATTATAATAAAAACATTACGACTAGTTTTTGCCGTGATCATGTTACTGCATTATTGTAGCAACAGTTATCCTCATTCATCAGAAATCATTAGGATTCACAGCGACACTGTAGAGTGACTATCTACTGCCTCACTCTCAGAGCTTTGTGTTTCTGGGACATTCTCCACTTGTACTGTTGACTTGTTTGCTTCAAGTCCCATCCAGACACACAAACACTCACATGCAGTTCTGACTGGAACTCCTTGCTCGTGGAGAATCGCAATGGTGGTGCTGAGTAGTGGTGGAAGAGCTTGAGTGTGAGCTGTCGAGGAAATTGATAGATTTGCTGTACTGGTCAGTCTTTTCACCTTCAGAGTCAATGTGAGCTGTAGAAATAAGGGGAGGTCAGCAGCTTAAACACTCAAAAAGAGAGAGAGCACTACTGATTACTAAGTAAATCAAATTGGAAACTCACTGCCGTCACTTTCAAGTCCAAACTCACTGCTGCCACTCTCCACCCTTTGTTGTCTCAGACTGACACAGCGCTCTGGAGAGCAGGAGGAGGTGCGTCTCCTCACTGCCCTTCTGCATCTCTGTGGTTGGTCGAGGCTGAGGCTAAGTCGGGAGCTCATAATCAGGTCTTTAGCTGTATGACTGTGCAACGGTGAGGAAAAATGAGATGGTGCAAAGACTCGGCCTGTCTGAAGACTCGTGCTTCCTTCCTGAGGCACTGGAACACTGCTGCACCATAATGGAATGTAACAAGGACAAAAACAAAAACACAGAAGACTTAATCAAAGAAAAAAAAAATCACTTTAAAACAATAGAAAATCACATCAGAATGTGTTGTGTGTGTTATGGGGTGGGGGATGGCACCTGAGCTGAAATTATAAGTGCAGTAAATCACTATGGAGGAAGGGAGGCAGAGTTGGACTCACCTCTCTGATGCCCTCTGGTGGAGAGGACTGGAAGCTGTTGCAGGAGTTAGACGGCTGCTCTCTGAACCAACAAACCCGCTGTCTGTCTCTGGAGAGATGATACCATCCTACAAAACAGAAGTTATACAACATTAACACTGATCATCACACTAGGCAGCTGCAACGAATATGTCAAATCTTTAGTAAAATAAAGTGTTTTGTTAATCATTACAGAAATATTTTAGTATTATTGCAGGGTCTTTATCTCATAGCATAAACCACCTTGAGGCGACTGCTGTTAAATAAAGTTTATTTTTTTTCTTAGCTACCTTGAAACTAATTAAACTTTGGCATGTTAAAAAGAGGCAATTCAAATAGTGCACATATACACTGATTGAGTTAGTCCAAGGATATAGGGAGCATTTTGTTTTTGACTTTTAAAGCCAGCACTTATATATCAGCTGTATTTAAGAAGTCACCCATAGAGAAACCACTGATTGGTCATTAAATAGATTAATTTTCACCACTTACTTGTTCAGGTGGTGTGAGGATTTTTAACTTCACTAATCTCCTCAAGCTTAATTTATAACACTGTCAAATCTAAGCCTATGCAAAAACAAGTAGTAGTAAAGAAGGAATACATTACAGCAATTTAGCAGCTCTGATTAGTGATGTGCGGATCGATACTGAAATATCGATTCCTCCGATACCAGTCATTTATGTTCTAGAATCGATCCTCATATTAAAATATCGATATTTTAGTAATTTAGGGTAAATTTGTAGTTTATCATTAACAGGAACACAGTGGAAAGAAACTATATCATTCGGATTGTCTACATTGGAAGGAACTACTTCCTCTTCCGCCTGTCATAGTCATGTGCGAAACATGGCTGTATAAATGCGTCGCAGCCGCTTGGCGTGCGCACTCACAACAATGGCTGAGCGTAAATGGAGTCATGTGCAGACGTATTTTACTTCCACAAACGGCCGAGATGTAGTTTGCGATACATGTGGCAAGAATGTCAGGTGTTGTGGCAACACAACTAACCTCATCAAACACCTCAGAGTAAATCATATCACAGAATATGACGAGCTTATGTTGAGGCGAAGTGAAGAGGAGGAGAGGGACAGGTGCTGCTAGGGCGAGACAGACGTCTCTCACGGAGTCCTTTAGTGCTGCAGGCAGGCAACATGTTCAACTTCAGTTTTTTTATTTCTATATGATAATTGTGCATTATTAACCGATAAGAACAAGTAATCTGATGCCCTTTAATCATTATGAAGCTGTAATTTGAGATACAATAAAAGATGCAATAAATAAAATAAGTTTTTGTACAAAGTATTGGTATCGGATCAGTATCGTCGATACCACCCTGAATTTTACTTGGTATCGGATCGGAAAGGAAATCAGTGGTATCGCACATCACTAGCTCTGATCTGTCAGCTTGTTAGTAATAATAATATTATATACAATATATTAATTAGCACAAGGAAAATGCATGAGTAAAACAATATATAATAGGCTATACCTAGCTAACTAATTTGCTAAAAATGCTAATGCAATAACTATTATTCTGCCAGTGTAGACATATGACAGTATGTTGCTTTAATAGTGCCAACAATATGTGTATGTAACCAGGTTCTTCCTTTTAGTAAAATTTAACTGTTGTTCAGTATTTATCAGCTCCAAATCCAAAAATGATCAGCTCATTTTCACTCAAGCTTGGTAGAACCATCTACCATACAGGCCATAATAAAGCAACATTTTTAATGGAATTGATACAGGATAAGTGACCATCACTGGCACTTTACAATATCACTGACCTGAGAAAACACTCTCCTGCCCCCAGCCTGAACCTCGGAGCTCCTCAACTCTGACACTTTTACATCTCCGAGGCTGCTCAGACTGCTGCTGTGAGACTTTCCCACCTCTACCCTCTTTATGTTACTCTGACGAAAAACAGGAAACATCATGAGCCGGCTGGAGGCCGGACGAGGACTGGACCTGCTGTTTTGCTGTTTGTTCACGTCAGAAGAATAGCCCTGATGGTCTGATTGTGCATTCCTGTTAACAGATAATTGGAGAGAATTTAGTCCAGTGGTCGGAGAAATTAGCTTCCTCCCAATTGTGTATTTTTTTTTTTACTCAATTTTTTGTCCAATAGAAAAAACAAACTGTGCTGCTGGTGAAAATGCAGACCATCTTGCCTATTACTTTGAGACTAACCTCTGAGAGAGAGTTTTCCAGACTTCATTGTTTCCAGTTTCCTGTCTGTCCTTGTGTTCAGACTGCATGTTAGTTCTTAAAGCAGGAGAGGAGAGAACTGCTTCATTCAGGCTACGCTCTAGAAGTTTGGGAAGCTCCTTGATGCTTCGGTAGCTAAACAGATGGAGGAGAAACAGTTAAATAATTAAAAGTCCCAGCTGCGGGACTCCTTATTTATCAGATTTCATAATATTGATGCATTTAAATATAGCTACTCACTGATTCACTGCCATGGTAAAGTCCTCTGCAACACTTTTAATTTTGCCCTTCAGAGGATTGAGGTAGAGAGAACTGAGGTAGAGAGTTTCTTCATCCTCTCCCTCAGACTTCTCTTCATCGTTCTCTTTACAGGTTGAGCTCACTTCTGCTTCCGCTGCCTCAGAGAGCAGAGGCACAGGCAGGACCTCAAAAGAGAAAAACAGAAAAGTAAATGACAAGATAAAGTCTGGTAATGCTGTGATCCTGTCCTGAACAGGGATTTCATCATAAACCAAAAATAGTCCAATTTTGTGAAATAAAAATCCAAGTTTTCCACTACAAACCACATTAAGCAGTTAAACACGTTATGTATCACACACTCACAGGAGTCTGGTGCAATTTCAGCTTTTTCCATTTTGCCTAAGGACAGTTCCATATAACAGTACACTGGAGGAGCTGGGATCTAACCACTGATCTTCTGATTTGTGGTAATCAACCACTCTGCAGATGTCTGCCTTGTAACTAGAGTGTGAATGAATGCAATTCCCTACACTCACTGTGCTACAAGGGCACTAAAAACACATGCCTCCTCCACACAGACTAGGTTTATTACAATTTGCCCATGCTGCTCACAGAGCCATAATAATCCCGGCCATACACAGAATAAAATGATGGTGTTGCTACCTGTGGGTGAGTGAAGGTTACAACATCCACAGAGAGGGCAGATGGTGTGGTTGGTTGAGGAGGTGGAGAGGGAGGAGTAATCCAGGTGGGCTGATCCGGTTGCATCTGTTCCATCTGCTCCTTCAGCTCGTCCGTACGCAGCCCACACTGAAAGATCAGCCCCTCCAACTCCCTGATGCACAACAAACATGTTAAAAAAGAAAAATGAATCAAAACAACTGAGTAATGAGCACACATAAATGCAAAATATAAAATGTATTCGGATGTAATGCTGGACATCAACATTACCGTTCTGGGTCAAACTGGCTGATTTCTATGCCTCGCTGCTGCAGGAGTTTGTGCTCATCCCTCGCCAACAAGTATCCCCTCTCTAAAGATTCGAGCCCCTCGGCAAGCTGAGCCATACCCTAAAAGAAAGAACTTTTATGTATTCCATTCAACATATGTTCCCATTAGATGTGATGTTTAAAGACCTAGAGAATTCTGCTGTGCATTTGTTGCTCTTACCTCAGTTTGTTCAAAAGGTTGAAGTTTTTTGCTTTTAAGGAGATCCTCAAACGTCTGCAGCTGAATGAAAAATCAAAAGGTTTATCACTGATTAATTTCCTAAATCACCATTATTATCAGCCAGCAAATCTGATCATTCTCATCTCTAAAGATTTAATTGGCCAGTTACCTGCTGCAGAAATGTTTCGGCCTGGCTGAACAGAATATTGGCTAGCTGCTGTCCAAGTTTAGAGTCTGGTTCGGTAGGACCGGTAGCTGAACTTCCTGTTACATGGACAAACAGATTAGAAGGAAAATGCACACAATGCCTGTTGTATACAATCACCAAAGCCAGAGACAGTTCACCCCAAAATTCTAAATATGTGCTTTCTTATCTGCAGTCATTTCTCCATTCAGATAATTGTGGTGCAAGCTGCCCGGTTTAAAGATACTGACTAATACAAGATTTAGCAGCAAAGAAGTAACCATTAAATAAAATGAAGATACCCTGATCTGTCGTGGGTTTCTGAGCCCGAGGAAAATCAAATTTTAGCAACTTTGAAGCACCGCAGTTTAGTCCTGATTGCACGCAGTGGCCGGGATTTGGTGGGTCAGAGTACAGGTTAACCTGGAAGAAACATGAAAAACAAAAACAAACATGTTCTCAATAATTATTACCTAGCCTGTCTGTATGTGGACTTCTACATTTTGTAAGAGACACACTGTATCACTGTATAGTACTTTTACCCATACAAAATGAGACTTCAGCAGGTTTTGATCAGTGTTTGCTCTAATTTCTCATTCTAGAAATGTGAAGCGAGTCAGATTAAAAAACAGCATACACACAGCAGGAAAACATCCCCATCTAGTGTCCACAGGTTGTAAGCTTTCACTAAGGCCTCACAACTATTCTGACTAACACATAAGGAGGGTATTGAGGTAATTAAGGGCAGGGGAGAGTAACAGAGTTTGGAAAAAAATGAGTTAAACATAGTCAGTCATCAGCCAACCAAAGTGTGAAAATGAGCCTGAATTAACAGACTGAGCTTTCTGACAGTCACTCAAAGCTGTAAATCTTTATGACCTTTAACTGCTCTCAGAAGGCTCTTTCTCCCCCCCCCCCCCACACACACACACATACATACATATTGCAAAAGTAAACAGCTGCATGGCACCTACAGGGACACTTTAATATACAATTAAGAGACAACAGAGATTAATCAGAAAGACAAAAACCCCACTTAAAACCTAAATTCAGATCATCAATCAGACTGGAACCAGTCAGATTTCTTATTAAACTGGTTATAAGCTCAGCCACAAAAGGTAAATCTACTGGAACATACGTCTAATCAGAAAAAAATACTGACTAACAAATATCTGCAAATTTTGTTGTAAAGGAACTCCTCCCACCCTGCCTGGGTGAGGGGAGGATAGAACAGATGGTGGTTCAGTTTGTAATGAATGAGATGGAGAAAATGGAGGTGAGGAGTTCAGTAAGCTGATTTAAATTGGTGCTGAATGTGAAGCGCTGCAGCACAAACAGAAATGAGCCACCAAATCTTTAAATGAGCCATTTCCGAACACTTCAGCACTACTCCTGCCTCTTCTGTATTTATTTCAAATCCCACTTTTCTGAGATTTCTAATCATTTGTATGACATACTGCTCTGTCTATGATGCGCTGAGCCTGCCTGGACCTGGGATGCTTATTCTCTAAATTTCTGTCCTGCAAAAATGAAATATAGACATATAAATGTTGTGACATAATGAATTTATTTCATAATTCTAATGATTCTAATTTTAAGCTCTACTTTGAAAGTACTTTCACAGCTGTTCAACTATCGAAAGCCACATAATTACTCTTTGTTGACAAGAAAAATTCAATAAATGCCTAAAATTTAAGTAAATAAGTTGTATATCACTTTGAAGTTTGGTATTAACTTTAATATTTTATACTGGCTTAATGGTTAGACCACTAATAATTATGTATGATAGTGACATGTACTGTTTTTCAAGTCCCTGAGTTACAATCCACACCATTGAAAGGTGATAAATTATAGCTGGATCTCTAGATTAACTACCTTGGCTTCCAGACGCAGACGATCAATGGTGTTCTCTGCCTCAGCGTACTTAGTCAGCAGTCTGTCGTAGTCTTCCTGCAGCCAGAGGAAATAAAGGAGAAGGAAGTGAGGAGAAGCAGTGCAAAAGTAATGTGACATGAGGAAAAAAAAGTGAGACAAATGAAAACGAAAGGGAATAAAGCAAAAATGGGGGTGGCGATAAAAGAGAGAGCTAAAAGACTGGAGCGGAATTTAGGTTCTGTTCAGTCTAATTCATCCTGTGAGGCTGTCAAACGTAAACAAAAGCTGAACATATGAGGACAGCCAGGCAAAATATCTCTGTGTACTTTGGTTTTGGATTTGCTTTTGTTTTTGTTGGTTGTCCAAATAAATGGATGGATGGCTTAATGCTCAGTTTCAGTATAGTAACTGAAAGGCTACAGCAGGCAGTGACATTCTGGGTAATAATGTTAAACAAAAGTCATTCTAGAAAATGTATTTGTATGTTGTTGTTATATTATAGTTAAAACTAAGTGAAGAGTACGGTGGCCCTGAGAGGCAAACGGACTGCAACTTCAGAAAACACTTGCAAAAAGAAAAACGCTGCAAAAAGAAAAACACCTGCAAAAAGAAAAACGCTGCAAAAAGAAAAACACTTGCAAAAAGAAAAACACCTGCAAAAAGAAAAACACTTGCAAAAAGACAAACACTTGCAAAAAGACAAACACTTGCAAAAAGACAAACACCTGCAAAAAGAAAAACGCTGCAAAAAGAAAAACACTTGCAAAAAGAAAAACGCTGCAAAAAGAAAAACGCTGCAAAAAGAAAAACGCTGCAAAAAGAAAAACACCTGCAAAAAGAAAAACACCTGCAAAAAGAAAAACACTTGCAAAAAGACAAACACCTGCAAAAAGAAAAACGCTGCAAAAAGAAAAACGCTGCAAGAGCACACAAGACACAACGGAAATGTTTCTGGGGAGACAATAACCCGACGGACCAGTTGCACGAACCAAAACATGTATGTATGGCTGTATCCCAATTCAGGGTCTGCAGCCTTAAAGTACGCAGCCTTAACGGTCCTCAAGGGCCGCGTACTCAAAGACCGCTAAGGCCGGAAGTGCGAGGCTTGTAGGCTTGTGAAATGGGACGGTCTAGCCTCCGTCGCGCTGCCCAGGTTGCCTAGCAACCATGATACTAACAGCTGGAAACGTTTCATACAGCTTTGTTTGACAGAAATGAAGGAGAACATATTTTGTTCATTTGTTTCTACATGAGCTTTGTGTGATTTGATAAGTATCTGAGGCTGAGACCACAGGACTGTAAAAACATGACTGTTGGGCTTCATTTCTGTACTGAACAGTCATTTTAAGATTAGCTAGTAAATAACAATTAGCTAATGTTGTTCATGGGACTAAAGTCATCTCACTTTGGTAATGTAAATATAATATGGCTAATATTATAGTTATTATATTAATCATTATTAGTTATTACAGCAGTGAGTTTGAACTCCGTGTCAAATACTGAGCTTCAGTAAAGATTCAAGTTGCATTTATTTATATTTCCTATCACCTTAAATCTTCACTCAAAGACAAGTATCTCTGACAGTGTATCTATAGATGTATTATATATAAGAGACAAATATTGTTCTTTTAATATGTTGGCATTACTAAATTTGGCTCAATGCTTATATTTGTAAAAAGAAAATGTACGAGCTGTGATAACTGTTTCTGATAGAATGAAGAGTAGACTGATATATTAAATATTCCTTTATTGAGTGAGAAAATCATACCATGTCATAACTGCTATATGTCATACAGAATAGATATCAGAGCCTTAAACAAGCTGACTTCTGCTAAATGGGTCAAACTGGGCAGAAAGTATACAAACACATAACATCCTTATAAAATATGATGTAACACTATAGATCAACTTACCTCAGAATATATAAAGCATATAAACAATTACAGCAATATGATGCAACAAACACAGCAGTACTACTAATCCAAAATACTCAAAGCTTCATAGAACTGAAACAAACATTTATTTTTAGGTCCATTCTGCTGCTGATACATACTTTAGGTTTCTGAATATTAAACTTGTTTCTGCCTTTCATAGTGTGTAACTTGAAGGCCCTGAGTACTTTCTCCCACACTGAAAACACTGGAATGATAACATTATTTGAACATTACCTAATAAGACTGATTCAGGACAGACAATTAGTTATTTTAAACTTTCCTAGCAGTCCTTCACAAACAGGGAACAGTCTGTCTATTCTCTCCATCTGTCAGCTGCTGCTGGCTCTTCCTCCTCCTCTTCCTCACACACTGCTGAGTTTGTCCTGGTGGATCATCAGGGGTGCAAAGCCTCACAGATGATGTGCAGAAGTGGGTCCCTCAGTCTGTCCTCACTCTGGACACTTGCAGTTGTCACACATGGAAATCAAATGTGTGATAAGCTGCAGGATTCAAACACAAGTGTAACTTATAAATACATGTTCATACTTTAATTCCACAATCAGAGAAAAAGAAAAAGAGAGAGAGTGCAGGACAGACAGACAGGTGACAGTCTCAGGTGTATACACTAGGGGTGCAACAATACACAAAATTCACGGTTCGGTTCGATACTTTGGTGTCACGGTTCGATATTTTTTCGATACAAAAAAATGTTCATGCCTTTTTGTCATTTATTAAAATTATAAATATATATTTTAACTCAAAAGTACAGTTTTTAAATTTAATGTTGCTGAAACAACAAAATAATAAAAAAAATTAATCTATCTGATTGAGAAATCACTCAACTTTGGAAAAGAGAATTTATTACAGAGAAATGGCTCTTTCCAAAATAAAAGCTATACTATATGCTTCTTCTGGGCTATATTCTCAGCAGCATATTAAACATATCAGGTCCCCATAAGGAGAATCATGTGCTAACGGCTGTCTAAATGACTCGAGTAAAGTTTGTAGCATGCGTGCTTGTTGTTTTTGTCTGCTTCCACTTGTCTTTGCACTAGGATGATGTCGGGGTAAATGTGCAGTCATATTCGTTGTGTTCCCACTAGTGCTGTCAGCGTTAATCTCGTTAAAATGATATTAACACCATAACGCGGCAAATCTCCGTTAACAAGTTACGGCGGATCGCCCCGTGTGTGGGGCTGGACGGCATCAACACGTTAACAAGCAAACTGCGCTAACGCACTAGTTCCCACCAATTGAGCATTGCGTGGCACATCCGACATACTGTTTTACTTTGTCCATGACGCACTTACCATCAGGGTCATACTTCACATGAAAACCAAGATAGTTCCAAACGATCTGAATGAGGGTGGGGGAGGTTCAATTTCGGGTAGCGTTGAGGCAGTTGCCATGTTGCAACGAACTTAGCTTCTGTCTTGCTAGCTTGCGCTGCGCTCAGTGGATCTGTGCTTGACAGTGCAGCCTAGGCGGAGTAGTCGAACGCAGATCCACTGAGCGCTCAACACAGACAGCATCGTCAGAAGAAAAGTTGATAAAATAAATAAAAAATTTGTATTGTTCGATACATATGCGTACCGAACCGAAAGCACTGTATCAAACGGTTCAATATCGATACGAGTATTGTTGCACCCCTAGTATACACTGCTACAAAACAGCACAAGAGAAGGAGGATTTAGTGTTTGTGTTATTACAAGTGCTAAACAAGAAGAGTTCCCAGATGGTACAGTGGACACATGTGTGACTCCTGTGATTAAAGCATCTTTCTTTCAGCTTAACGAGTGAACCGTCAGCTCGTTCAAACACACGTTAAAGTCCGTTTGGCTTGACACCACCGAACAGAGGCAGCAATATAACATAGCTAACATTAACAGTGCAGTGAATCCTGCTTGTGCCGTGATATTCAGGACTGCAAACCGAGCAGCATTCACTGACTTTCAGCCTGTTGTGTTTGTGGATATATGACTGACTTTAATTATCCACAAAATGATCAGATTCTCTGTAAGATTAAGGTCAACTATCGAACGGCGTATAAAGTAAAGGCTTTAAAACAAAGTAAACGCTGAAAGTACAAACATCGCTAATGTCACATAACTTTGCCGGCATGTGGCCAACAGTAATGTTTTAATGTTCTTCATTATTAAACATTTGCACATAAATAAGTGACATAATATACTTACTTTTGAAAGTTTACTCTTTGGCCGCCCCGCTTCCACTTCTTTGAAGTGTCTCCCAGTCCCAGTGCACTTGTTAGCATGTTTTGGTTCGTATAACTGGTCCGTCGGGTTATTGTCTCCCCAGAAACATTTCCGTTGTGTCTTGTGTGCTTTTGCAGCATTTTTCTTTTTGCAGCGTTTCTCTTTTTGCAGGTGTTTTTCTTTTTGCAGGTGTTTGTCTTTTTGCAGGTGTTTTTCTTTTTGCAGCATTTTTCTTTTTGCAGCATTTTTCTTTTTGCAGGTGTTTTTCTTTTTGCAGCGTTTTTCTTTTTGCAAGTGTTTTCTGAAGTTGCAGTCCGTTTGCCTCTCAGGGCTACCATAGAAGAGAAATCTGTGTTGTCTTATTTTCACGTTCAATAAAAAAAATTAACACAATGTCTCCATTATTCAGATTCCACCACTGTGATAAGTTTGATTTGAACCGTGACACTAAAACAAAGAGGAAATAAAGTGGGGCACCCTAAAACTACGAGTCTCATGTGCCATGTGTTTATATGCGTTTCCCCTATTTTTCCCATTTTAAAACCTTGAGCTGGGAGCTGAGATGAGACTTTTTCTAAATATATCAGTCCCTTCTGGCATATCCTAGGTTTGATGTTCACACATTATTAAATTCTAAGTGCTTATATTACTATTATGTTTGTATTGGGGTATGCTGTGTGACGTTTTCACCTTTTGAAATGAAAGCTGGTACTTTAAGTCCAGTCAGTATTGGCATTCACACTAACCTGGAAAAACTCAGACTTCTTCATGACATTTTGACTTGTTATAGTACAAAAAGCACAGATCTTATTACTGAAGCCTCAATTACGTGTCCCAGCAGACCCTGTCAGTGAACCAGTATTCACAGAAATAGGACCTCCCCTAAGCAGAATGCAGCCATCATTACTACACCTTTGATTTTAATACTGGGACAAGTTAGATACCTTCTGTCCATCTCAATCAACTTTAGTGGTTTAAAGTAATTTTACAGAGAACTCTTCCAAACTGAAATACCTCTTAGTCTCTACTAGTACCTGAAGCTGATTGACCAGTGTGGTGGCCTGCTGGTGGCATCTGAACTCCTGAGGCACAATAGCGTTGATTGCACTTGTTGCCTGTCCGTCAGAATCTGGCGAGGTAGGAGATTCACCATCGGTGTTCAGTAGGACTTCTTTCACTATATCAGCAGGGGATTTGAAGACTATAGGTGGCTCGGGTGATAAGGACTTCCTCGTTAACAAGGGCCTGCTCCTGGGGGGCTTGTAACCGCCTTTAGGAAAATGAACTCTGGGTTCGACCTTCGAGAAGTCTGGTGTGTGGTAACTCAGAGGCCCCTTTCTGGAAAAAGAGAATTGTGATGTATGAAAATAGAAAAGAGCAAAAAGAAAGCCCAAATAAAATGGTTAATAAAATGTGTTTTACCTAGATTCGTACTCTGCAACAGCATTGCTCCTGGTTCTAGGCGTTACCACGTCCCTGTCACGACTTGTGTTCTGTTGTTTGTTGGGCCTGACTGTGCCGGGGGAATGAGTTCTTGAATATGCAGCCTCAGGAGAGTGCTTCCTTATCTTTCTCGGTGTGGGAGTGGGGTGACTATGCTCCTTATCTCTCTTTCCTGGTTCTTTTCCAGGGCCATTACTTAATCTCCTGTAATGATTTGAGATGACCTGTTCAGAAAACAATGCTGCTGGCTGAGGCGAAGCCCTGAGCTTTATCTCGGGACAGCGAGGACTGGAGTTGAGGCTCATGTGGCTACTGTTAGACTCTTGAAAACTTTCTGTAAAGCTTATTTCTGGAAAGGTTTCAGCTTCAATTCCTGGGGCAGTATTTAATTCCTCGGCAGTGAAATGCAGACGATGGGGCAAAGTGGAAGCGGCAATGGGTAAGGCAGAACGGGAGGCTGGACAGGAGACACCATGCAGCTGAACGCTAAAAGATTGTCCTGAGCTGATCTCTTTATTCTCTTCTTTACCACAATATCCTTCAGCGAGTCCTGCCAGCTTTCTTCCAAGCTCCCCTGATGTTCTAGTGTGCTCAAATTTCTTTTTACTCCAATCACTCCTCCCTCTCTCTTCTTCTCCATCTTTGTCATCATTCGTCGTGTCGTGGTGTTTGTCCCACTCAGAAAGATGCTCTGCTACCTGCTCCTCCATTCTCTGCCTCACCTCCATATCCTCTGACCACGTTTTTAACTCATCTATAATTACAAAAAGAAGACGACATGAAAAAATAATAAGGAAGCAAAAAATGTGATGCGCAACAAAGGACTGTGTAGCTTTAATGAATCACACAAATGTGCACCGTCTTTGGTCTTCAAGCGCAATCAGTTCCATGACTCCAGCCATTAATAACCAAACTTATTTTAAATTTGGCAGTTTCCCTTAAGGTCATCATGTTGGGGACCCCCCCCCCCAAAACCTCGCCAGCGCTTCTGCTATTTTTTAGCTTTCTCTGTTTTAGACTGACCTGAACTTCAGGCTCAGGGATCAGTAGTGATGAGAGCTTTGTCTCAGACCACAACTCAGGAACAAACAAGCAGTTTAGTACATATTGTCTAAAGCCCAAGGTGGCACATCTTCTGAACAATGTCAGTATTCACCACAATCCTACTCACCAGATTTGGCTAAATCCCGTTTTGTTTTGACTTCTCAAAATTGCCCAAAGAGACTAATATGACGGGGAGACTGGCAAAATTTTGTGTGTATTTGTAAAGATTTTACAATTGTAAATTACTCTCTACAGTAGAGTCAAACAAGCAGGGACCTCTTTTAATCACCTGATGACAAAATAATTAGTATCTCGAGAACAAAGACGGAATTTACATTTCTATCTTTCAGTTGTCAGGATTCATTTGTTTTCTATAATCTTAAGCATATTATTTTTAGGTTTTAGAAAATATAAAATATGAGAAAACAAAAAAAATATTCAATTGTTATTCAAACAGGTCTCAGAATCAGGTGTATTCAAGTGCTTTAGAGTGGAAACTAAGAAATGAAGGTCAAGAAAAAAAGTTAATAAATTATAAATTAATGCTCACAGGATGACAGTTTTCCTGTATCTTCTTCTGTTGGTTTATGGTGCGACAGATGCTTACTCAGCTTGTAGATCATCTCCTCAGACGATGTGTCCCTCTCACCCACACTATAATCTGCCCCCTCTGGGGTGAGGGATCCAGGGCACCCATCTGAATTGCATTCCTCCAATTCCACATTTTCAAGTGCCTCTGACAGTCCAATGATACCATTCTCATCCATTTGACTAAAAAAGTCATCCTCTTTTTCTGCCTGTTCTTCATCCCACTCATCTTCTGATATAGCAGTGCTATTAGGTGAGGAGTGGACTGGGGCAGGGGTCCAGAACAGAACCCCTGCTGTGGTGTTCTGTCTTGTTTCCATTCACCTTGCAGCCTCCCTCAGTTCTTTGTTTTGACTTCAGTTAGTGTTTCAGCCAGGCCTGGGAACCTTTAGCATCTTTTTTAGTTTCTTTGGCTCTGCAGCCACTTTCAAAACCATGGTGGAGGAAGTTTACAAATTATGGTAGAAGTCATTGAGCTGGTGGCAGTCCAGAGGTAACAGCTACAGACTCAGTGATTACTCTTCAGTGCTGAGGAACAGGAAGCATTTGGATGCAATACCTGAAACACAAACAAGCAACTGATACTTATTTCACTACATGTAATGCTTTGCAATGAATCAAGGTTAACACACCTTGAGTAGCACGATTTGTTAATGCAGAAGATTTGAGGCTAACCCCAATTCCTAATCTATTTTCCATTGAAATAATTTAACAAAAAATAAAATCATGTCACATATAAAAAAACAAAACAAAAACAAACAAAAAACATCCTAGACATAACAAACACAATAAAGCCATGAAAAAAGAAAGAAATTACAACACTCTTTATTTGCTTACTTGCTTGGTTTAGGTAAAGGCAATTATTTCCAATTAAAATAAACAAAAAACAAAAATTAAAGTTCTAAATTGTCTAATTCTTCAGTCTAAAAGCTTTTCTGTTCTCTTTATCAGTGCTTGTATTTTATTTTATTAGCATTGTACTAAACAATACAGTCAAACTCATTGGAGAGAGTTTTTAATGCCATCTACAAGACTTTTTTTTTTTTTTTTTACTCTGTTTTAACACTGATCAAACTCTGAGACAATAAAACACAAACAGACTTGACCAGGATAATAATAATCAGTAAATTCAAAACTTAATACCTTTACTATATACATAATTAAAAATGTTCATAAATGTAATTATAGATGAAAGAATGGGAATACACAAATGATCTACGAGCTAGATGCTGCTGCCTTTAAGAAAAAATAGGCTCCTGATTATTTAAAGCTTAGTTGAATGACTATTTCCTTTGAAAATGTGCAGTTCAAACACTGACTCATGATATTTTAGGATATCATGAGAATATTTACAATGCAGCACGTATGGACCGGTTTCTAAGGTGACATGAACTTTGTGTTGTTTACACCACTGATTTAGAATTCTTTTTATTGCCCCCTGCTCAAATCCTGTACCATCTGCTCACACCGTACAGCTTTTACCCACACTACTGAATTCATCTCAGTTGCTTAACTCAAACAAACACAGTATACAGGTAACAGATCCTCGATTAGTCTGCTAGTTCAAAATGTCACATAGCAAGTCTCCCAAGAATTAGCTTGGAGCTGCAACACTCACTATGGCAACTCCACAACATGAGCTCAAGTTGTGTTTTCAGAGTGTGCAGTTAAACATCTCTGACAGCTATACAGCCAGTGGCTCACTCCCAAAGCTGCATTTTAATGTGCTCGAGCAAGGGTGGGCAATTAATTTTCCCAAGGGGCCACGTGAGAAACTGGGACTGTTGTGGAGGGCCAAAACAATAAGCTTATAAAAAGATACAATTAATATTGAGCAGAACTGACTTCAACTTGGTGGTGCAATCCTCATAATTGCCCACAGGTCTCAAAGTACATCAAGACCATGCACATTTAAACTTTAAGTTATTTGGATTTGATTGCTTCAGCAGCAAAGTAACACTGTGTAATTATCACTTACTTCCACTGACACTTACAGAACAGCTATTTCATAATGATGACATAGCTTGATTATTTTGGTTTTGAGCCAGCAGGTCAGGAAATAACAACTGCATACCGGGTCATGGACTTTAACATGCATCAATATCAGAAGCAAAGTCTTGCAATTAACATTTTAAAACAAAGCACAAGTAAAGTACACACTCTACAGCACTCACATTTCCATTAAGAAAAGTGGTAACCATGGTTGGTTGCTTCTTTCATCAATATCCCAGATTACCAAAAGAAGATTACGAAGCCTGGTGCTTCTTTCATCTCTTAACTAACATACAAACGTTACACACAAACACACTCAGATTTACCCACAGACGCGCATGCACAGACTCGCATCACGCTGAGCCCTTTCATACACAAATCACTGGCGACTCTCCACACAGGCCAACATGGCAAACTCACCATGCATTTAAACTAGACCACAAGGAACAAGAGCACGCAGCTCTGTGCATAAACAACATGAGAGGTAGGTTTACAACAACAGTCATTTCAGAATAGAATCGCTTAGAGCGCACAGTGTAATTATGGCATTATTTCTATGGTTTCTTCCTTCTTGGACAAACACAAATTTTCAGGGAAATGAAGACCAAATCCCCACCAGGCTGTTGCTGAAGTGAAACTGCACAAGCCACAAATTAATGTGATGCAAATATATGTATCACCTGACAGTTTAGTGCTCATTTAATTTTAATAGATTCATAGCCATAATAAAAATTTCTTCACCAAAGATTTTACACACAAAATTAGATTCTATTATTTAAGCCATGCAAACATCTGGTCAAATTACATTTTTGTTCATTTTTTAAGAAAACTGTATGTGAAAGTCAAGCTTACTGATGCTTTAGCAATAGCTTGCAGTTTAAATTGTCTGAAATGTGATGTAGAAATAAAACTGTGGATGTCAAGAAAGATTTGCACATTCACTGGGAAGAAAGATAAAGCAAAAACCCTGATGTGACTGCAAAGTGCTTAGAGGACGGTTTAGCTGACACAGTAGCAACAGCTCTCCTTTCATGCAGCATTTATGTACAAAAAGGTTCTACATGAAAGAATCATCAGAAAAACTTTACCTGCTACCTCATCACAAATGTCAGTACAGCAACGGTGAACAGATAAAGCTCTTTAGTTACAACCATTTTGGAGAAAAAGAAGGTGGGGAATATTATTAAAAGAACACATTTCCTACTGAGGACTGAGGTCGAAATAGAATTATGAATTTTAATAATTCAACTAATTCTTGATGGAAATATCATGCAGTCAGTCCAGAAAAGTAAACTAAAAAGATACATAATTTCCAGGACAATTATCCATGTAATGGGAGGAAATAATAATAAAATTAAAATTAGGTAAGACAGCATAAAATCCAATTCCTAAATTCAGAAGCTTTTACATTATCTGTATCTATAGGAGCTTCATTTTGGTGAGGAAAAAGAAGCACAAAAAGAACTCACCTGTTACTCTGCTCATAACTCCATGTTCATGCCCAGGAGAACTAAGTATTTAACTCAGCTGCCAGATTTGGGGGTGGGGGGTAAGCTGCTCTAAATCCCTGACAGGGGGCTTCACCGATTGTAAAGAGACAATAATCATCATGCAGAACACGAGACTGAAAAAACTCTGTGCTACAGACAAACTAATCACAACCAGATGGTGAGGCAAGCCAAGAATACATGTATGATGCACAGGTAAGCTGGATGTTCGGGAAGGGCAGAGATAAGGAATGACAGCGTGAGAGAAAAAAAGGATAGATGATACGGAGGAAGAGGAGAGAACAGAAGAAGAAAAGCTGTCATAAAATCAACAGGGAATATATATGTTTTCACAGAGTAACACTTGCTGAATTTTGAGCACACAGTGAACAGAAGTGTAGGTGGAGCTGCCCCACAGAGCACCGATCTGTTTAGGAACGCCTAGTGAATAAGATATGGCAGCTAATCTCCTTAGGAGGCACAAGGAGCACTGAGGACACAGGATGAATATGCAGAAGGAGCCGGTCAAGAGAGTGATTTAATATTTTTACTGTTATTTTAAATACTACTGAACTGGAATGCTCTGGCATTGGACTTTAGACTACAAGCCATATTTAACAATACATTCATTCAGTGCTTTAAAATTGCCAATTAACCTAACCAAAGCATGTCTTTGGACTGTAGGAAGAAGCAAAAGTACCAAGAGGAATTTCAAAAAGGCAGGGAAAACAGGCAAACTCTACGCAGAAGGACACCAGCTGGGGTTTGAACTAGGAAACTTCTTCCTATGAGATTATAATACACTGCCCACGTTGATTGTTGACTGGTTGACTAATTGACTAAATTGTGCAGTGTCAAAATACACTGTCATTCATTGAGCAAAACATTGGCAACTTTTGTAAGCAAAAAGGCAATTTTTTTGGCAGAACTGGCAACAAGTCTGGACCTAACTTTGACCATGTGCTTTTGACTATCCAGCCTCAATACTCTGCCTTACCTGCACGTAACCTGTACGTTACAATGTTTTCCATCTTTATGCACCTTCTTACTTCATACTCCCAGCAGACTCTGAGTTCAATAATATTGACATACTAACAACATTTTCAGCTTTCTCTGGCAGAACAAAAGGGTAAATAGACTGGTGCATGTATAATTTTCATCTACACTTACTAAACACTCAAGGGCTTTTTTACACTACAAGCTAAACCCATGAACAGACTGAAACACTTTTATCACACACACACACTCTGAAAGGAGTGCATAATTTGGGATTCAAGGACACTTCAAGATGCAGACTGGAATAGCCATGGAGCGAACAACTGACCTTCCAATTAGTAGACGGCCCACTCTACAGCCTAAGCCACATCACCCCAGCAGTGCTGTTAACTTGCTGTTCGCTGTCTCTAAGGTTTGCAAAATGATAATAATATTCCTCATCATCGTATGCAGTGCTAAAAATCAACTGTTAAGAAATCACAGTACAGTATAGCAATAATAATAATAATAGCAATAATTACAGAATTCAAATGTTAAGGGACTTAAGCTCAAGTAAAATCAGGTAAGGCTTTTCTTATACAAGTATATTTTGAAATGTGACTTAAAGGAACTGACTGAACCAACTGATTTCATAGCCTTGATTAAAAAAATGCTCTGTCCTCTTTAGTTTTCAGTCTCACCCCAGGAACAGACAAAAGACCTCTCCCCAAAGAACTTAAAGCACATACTGGTGCAGATGGTACTAAGAGGTCAGAGAGGAACCACTGTCTTTTTTATTGGTTTCTTCCAGCCTGGCCTCAGAGCAAACAATAGGAAGTATACTTCATGGCGGCAACACTTCTTTCGTTCAAAAGAGGGGACAGAGAGAGGACAAAGAGGGGGCATGTCACCATGGCAAACTGGAAAACAGAGCTCTAAATGAAAAGTCAATTGGTGTATTTGAACCCTAACCATGATTATGGCTTTATATACCTAAGAAAGAATTTGCTATTGCCTAAACACAGCAAGAACGTAAGCCTGCATTAAAAATCTAGGCCAAAATGAAACATGTTTGAACCAGCCACCTTGCACATGGTGATATGATCTATGGAAGTTTACCCAAAATATACTTTTAAAATTTCCACGAGTGAATTATCAGATAAAAAGATACAACATCCAGTGTACCAATCCTTGTTTCTGTTACTCTATGTCAATGAGACTAAATGAACGCACTTTCAGTATTAACACTATCATATATTCCATGACATTAAGGTTAAACTTCAGTTACAGAAAAAAATCGTGCTAAAAAACCCCCTAAAGTTTGGCTTCAGGTGGTGACACTTCTAGTGGATGTTAAAAACAACAGCTAATCGTGAGAGTTCAACTGGGAGGAGCCACTGATTTTGCGTGGGATTACCCCACTTTGCTGTTCACTGTATCCCAAATATCAGTGCTGCCAAATGGAGCTGATTCTGTAGAGATACTGTAAAAACATAACTTCGTGCCTTGGGAAAGCCAGGTAAGAAATCTACAGTCTCCCTTTGATCCACAGTTTCAGGCAGCATCAATATCCTTTCCCCCCTAACCACCTCTGCTTTACAACAAGGACTTCCAGTACTATAAAGAAAAACTTGTTCAGATATACAAACAACCAAGTACTACCAGCCAGTCTGGTGGGCTGTGGGGCCACAGAGCAAGAAACACCGCTGTGAAGAAATCTAACAGCATTACATTACATTACAACTTACCTCGTACAAACACAGTAATGGGTCGATACTGGAGATGAGATGACCAAGAAGACTTGAGGGATTTCATGATGGGCAGATTTCACAGCATGGGTCGGTTGCCTTGAAAACAGCAAAACTAAAGAGGAGAAAAGACCCACCCCTGTGTCACCATGGCACACGCACCACAACAAACCGCCATCAGTAAACAGGGTTCTGGGGGTTTCAGAAAACGGTTAAACAGCTCACTTCACGGTTCGTCGCTGTTAGAGTAACGTTGAGAGTAAACCGTTAGTAAATGTAAGCTAGTTCTACAGCAGTCACTGCCAGTTTTAGAACTTAGTTATCGTTACTATCACTAACTCCTTATTCTCAAGTTAAAGCAAACATAAAAAAAACCACACTCCGACCACTTTCAGCTACATTATGTTGACAGGTTAATTCCGACGCAGGTACACTGCTACACTCATTTCTCCAATAAAAAGAAAAGCTGAATTTTCTGATAATTATAGAGCTAATTATCAACCTTGGACGTTGGAGGAGCGTGGCACTGATTTAGCTTGCAGAACAGTTACTCGAGGCGAACTAAATGGGGAAATGTTAGCCCTCAGCTTATACTTCAGGCATTTTATTCTCTTCTAACCACGTCGTACACAACTTGGCCTTTTTTTAAAAGGTGATATTGACGACAATGATAACGCTTTCCACCCTAGGCTAAACTCAGTGGTTGAACTAAGGCGTTTGTTGCGACCAGTGAAACCTGACAGGCAATAGTGAGGAGCATATTTTTAACAAACGCACCCAAAGCTTGAAAGCTTCAACTCAACATCTGAGTAGTGATTGGTTATGATGGTGCTCAGGGGCGGGACTTCTCTTAAATCAACATACAAGGGAGGGTGCTGTTCAAACATGAGACCACAAGAGGGCACCGTTGCACATGGTTTAATTTTTTTCCTCCCATATTTAAAGGCAAGAAAATTGATCTTATTGATACTCCGCACAGATTTGCACAAACTTAAAGACACAATTAAACAAAATAACACAAAAGTCGTGAAATTCCTTATTTGTTTTATTTGTTAATGAACTACTGTGCGCTCTAGGGAGATATCAATTTTGTTGTATTCATTTAATAACAATAAAGGTGTTCAATTCAGTTTTTAAAAAGGTAAAAGGGAATTTTTAATACAATGTAAAGGGGAGTAGGGTGTACAGTGCTGTGCAAAACTCTTGAGCCATCACTCATTTCTTTATAGTTCCATTGCTTCCAATATGTGAGGATTTCTTTTAAAGAGTGACCATGATCTTGAGCAATAGTTCTCCAGACTTTCTGAAGGTATTTCTAAATTTTCATTTGGACTTTGGCTGTTTTTTTTTTCTTTTTCAGTCCAGTCTTTGTACCTGACATATTTCAGAGGAATCTATTTTGGTTGTTAAGCCACTTAACACTGATCTACAAATCATTCAAGCATAATGAAGACACCTACCTCAAATGACAAAAACACTGACAGATAACTTAACAAAGAATCAGTTTTAAAGTGTTTCTTCAGGCACCTTCTATGATGTATGGTTTGGAGATGGTGGCACTGACAAAAAGACAGGAGGCAGAGCTGGAGGTGGCAGAGCTGAAGATGTTAAGATTTCACTGGCAGTGACCAGAATGGATAAGATTAGAAATGAGTACATCAGAGAGACGGCTCAGGTTGAGTGATTTACAGACAGTTAGAGAGGCAAGGCAGAATTTTTTTTGGACATGTGCACCCTTTGTTCAGTGGATACAGTGAACAAAGGATGTTGAGCATGGAGCTATCAGAAAGGAGGAAAAGAGAAAGACCATAGTAACAAAAAAAGTCAGAATGAAAGAAAGGAAATGTAAAAAAAAAGAAAGAAAAAACAAAAACATGGCTGTAGGGAAAGAGGATACGAGGTGTGACAGAATGGGACTAGGGAAGATGGAGGCAGATGATCTGCTGTGGCGACCAGTAAAGCAAGCACCCAAAAGAAAAAGGGGAATGCACTTTTTTTACTGTCAGATTGTTACAAAAACACGTCTTTTTCCCCATTTCTTTAGCTCAATTTATGAAAAATGCCAAAGATGACACAGTGTGGAATGCATAAAATAGTACTTTTTGCACCAACAAGGTGATTCCCAAACAGCTACTAGCTGAAAACTTGGCATATCCATACCTGGCCAGGGTGTACCCTGCACCAGTCCTATGGGAGCTACCCCTGCGACCCTGATAAGGATGAGCAGCAGAGAATAGATGGATCTGACACAGAATCTGTGAGATGCATCTAGCCCTTCAGTTGATCCATCTACTGTTAGCTGAAGGCTCATCAGAAACGGCCTCAGTGGATGGATGGCTGTAAAGAAGCCAAGAAAGCCAGAGGTATGCTAAATTACACAAGAACTAGACTGGAAATTGGTGACAACAGATATGATGGAGTAATGAATCAAAATGTAAAAATTGTTGCTCAAATGATCATCAATATATACATAGGATTTCAGGAAATAGGTAAACAGTACAGCCATCTGTAAAACTTGGTGGAAGCTCTGTTATGGTTTGGGTCTGTGTTGTTAGCCTGTATTTTTTATCTTTTCAAAACTGAACTGACTGAATTACGAATGCAGAAAAGTACCATCAGATTTTGATCCACCGTGCAATACCATCTGAAAAGCATCTGATTGGCAACAGTTTTTTTTTTTCTTTTAGCATGACAGTGACCTTAAACACACTTCAAATGCATATCTGGATAGAAAAAACACAAAATAGAACATTATCAGGTATGGACTGGCCTCCCTGAAACACAGACCTCAATCTTATTGAAGCAATGTGTGATCATTTTGACAGAGAGCTGAGAAAAAGGAAGCCAACATCCAAAGAAGAGCTTTGAATGTCCTTCAAAAAGCCTGGAGAACTATTCTCGAAGACTACCTAAAGAAATGGCAAGAAACCTTGCTCATGAGAATTCAGGCTGTGTTGAAGATTAATGGCAGTAATATCAAATATTGCATTCCAAGTCAATTGGAACTGTGCAATATATATTTGGTTGTAACATGTTTCAATAAATCACTTCACCTATTTAAATAAATATAGCAAAATGAAGGGTGGCTCAAGACTTCTACTGTACATATTAGTACAGTAGAAGTTAATATTTTTCATCTGCCTTACCTAGTCTGTATTTGTAAACTAATTCACATATTTCGGTGCTAATGAGTAGTTGGAAACATCTTGAGAATGCAAAAAAAACAAAACAAAAAAACTTCTAAGTCTTATTCTGAATCCTTGGAGAGACTCAGTGCAGTAAAAAAAATAACAGTGCAAAGGTGTCATTTTAAGGTGTCTGCATATTTAAGACAATAAAGTGTACTGTATATCAGAACGTGCATAAAAATTCTCCCCATCGTGTTTGTATGTATAACAGTGACTTCTCTGTAGGATCTGAGGGACTAAACCGAGAGAAACAGAAAGACTTTTGACCATTAAACTGACATTGACCAGCCATCTCATATCTTCTGACATTATCTGTTGAATACAAACCTTTTATTTTTAAAAGGAAAGCCATAATCCCTTTTGGTAAGGAGCAGCAACAAAAGCCAAACTGTGGTAGATTGCTTTCTGGCTTTAATAGAGGGTGCACAATGGCAGAGCTTTATGTGGTCCCTGGCGCAGAATTGCCAGCTGCCAGGAGAGATTACCTGTATGTTTCCTGTTTCCAGGAAAATACATTTAAGAGGGGTTTTTTTTTTCAGATAACAAAAAAGTTAAATATGCCAAACAAAACCAAGTCAGTACCTTATAATCGTCTTTTGAGATCTGATGGCAGACACACAAGCTGGTGACATGAGGACTTTCAATCATAATCTTTCTTAGAAGCAGGCATGTTATAGCTGAATATCTGCCATCTTCTAGGAATTTGTATTACCATTACAATTTCACAATGCTCAAGGGGATGTGTTCTGATTACAGTTCATCATTGAAATATGCAGACGTTACAATGATAAATGAAATAGCAGGAAATATCTCAATAACCCTGGGAAGTATGAGTGCATGGCATTTTTTAGTATAAAAAACTGGTCACTTTATTTAACGGACATTTTTGCCCCTACAAGAAAAAAGAAAAACAAAACTATGATGTAACATCATTTACCAGATTTATATTATCAGTAGCTTAAACAGAGCTATCGAGGCTCTCATGAGTCTCAGCTGGAGACAGAATTGGATTTGCGGCTTGCTGAGGATGGGCTCTGCTATTTGTGCAGCACTTGCTTGAACAGGATACTCATGCTTTCACACAACACTAAAAAGGTGAGCAGTTTACAAATACAATTTAATAGAGGATGTTCCAATAGCAAAATAAAAGCCGTGGTTTTTCTAACTGAAGAAGGGGTTCACCTGCTTCCAGTGTGACTTCAGCAAAGCCAATAAATGCTTTGGTCCAACAATAAAGTTGTTTTACTTGCTGCAAGTGCTGCTGGCTTTGTGACCTCTTTATGATTTTTCTAATTAATATTCAAATGAATGTATTGTTGAACTTGAGAGAGGCTTGTGTATTACAGATAACTGCATTTTCTTGCTGTTTTTATATCTTTGCTTTGGAAAGGAAGACCATCAAAAACAGTAATACTACTGTTACAAAAACAGTAACAGTAGTAAATCGGAGGATTGTGAAATGAAAAGAGTTGATAAACAGCTTAAAAGAACCCAGGTCAGTGTGCATATTATCGGAAATACAAATATTGCTCTTAACTTGGGGGTCAAGGGAAGGGTGCTAAACTGAGTTAATGTGAAAGACAATTTTATGACGCCACAAAAACATAATTTTAAGGCTAATTTAGATTGATTTTTTTCTTCTGCTTCTCTGTCCTTGAACTCTCAGAGCTGCAGACAGATTGTGTACTCAACAATGGAGACTTAATAAGTTTCTCAACATCTACTGGACACACAAAAAATGTAGAAAAGCAAATAACCCAAAGCAAGGGAATTGTTGCGTTGAGCATTTCGAAAATCATGAGCATTTATTTCGAGCACGCAGAACGAAGCAGAAGCGGCCTGCTAAGCTGTCTCAAAGCAACACGAGCACGAGTGAGGCCCGGCCCTCATGTTGAGTGATGTGGCCTGTTTCACAGAGTCAGTGTTCCATTCATCCAAGTTTCAGACTGAGTTCAGGCCAAGGCTTCAGGCAGCCCAGAGAGGTTCTTTCACATTAAACTGGAAATAGTCTTTAGCCATTTTTGTCAGTTACCACTTTAAAACCCTTGCTTTAAAGTTACAGACACTCTACAACTTTCCTTTTATCAAAACTAAAGGACCAAGCTAAAACGTCATGAAACAGCCACAGAGCAAATGTATGAAGAAAATGTTTAAGATAATTTGAAATAGTTTAAACAGAAGAAAATTTAGATGCTGCAGTCAACCCCAGCCCTAAGGACAAGCTGCAAAATAGACCACATTTCACAGTATTTCAAAAGCATGTACTCTTTTGCAATATGTAGTATTATTTAGCTGTAGGCCTCCAGTCATATTACAGCATTATTATCTTTGGTCGTATTTACTGAATAGCAGTTATTAACTCTTCTTTACGTGTAGAATAGTCAGTGTGCAGATTCTATTCAGTCTCTATAATTTAGTGAGAGTGAAAAAAGGAAATATGTGTGATTTGTGCTCCTTTTTTCTGCTTTGTTGTTCTTTCACAACAGATTTTATCACATCTGCAGTGCATGTGAATTATAAACCTGTGTTTTTGGAAAAAAAACCATTAAAGTCTAAAAGGGTCAATTTTGTCATGTAACCCAACAGATGCAACAAGTCATTTTGTTTAATTTTGTTCATCATTAGCTTCTCTTTGTGTTATAATGTACTCCCAACAGGTGCTGGTAGCACTCCTCAGGCATTTTGGTCCATATTGATTTGATAGCATCACACAGTTGCTGCAGATTAGTTGGCTGCACATCCACAGGATTGCTCTGTAGGACTGAGATCTGTGACTGTAGAGGTCATTTGAGCACAGTGAACTCACTGTCCTGGTCAAGAACCCAGTATGTGAGATGGTATATTATCCTGCTGGGAACTGTCATTAGTAGATGGGTGCACTGTGATCATAAGGGGTGAACGGTCAGCAACAAGAAAATACCCTACTAAGAAAATACCCTTCATGGATTACGCCACCACCGCCAGCCTGAACCATTGATACGAGGCAGGTTGCTTCTGTGTTGTTTACACCAAATTCTGAGATTATGATCTGAATGTCACAGCAGAAATCAAGAACCATGAAACCAGGTGAAAGTCTTTCAATCTTCTATTGTTTGGTGAGATCTTGTGAACTGTGGCCTCAGTTTCCTGTTGTTAGCTGAAGGGAGTGGGACTCGGTATGGTCTTCTGCTGCTGGAGCTCATTTTCTTCAAAGTTCAACATGATGCACATTCAGAGATGCTCTTATGCATACCTTGATTGTAACGAGTGTTTTTTTGAGTTACTTTTGCCTTACCATGAGCTTAAAGCATTTTAGCGATTCACCCCTGACCTCTGAAAACTTGACATTTTCACCAACTGCTATTCACTGTATTGGTTTGAACTTCAGCAGATCATCTTGACCATTTCCACATGTGTGGTACTACTACTCAATGCACTGAGGTACTTCCATGCGATTGGTTGGTTAGCTATTTGAGTTTAGGAGCACTTGGATGGGTGTACCTAACAAAGTGCCCTGTGAGTGTATATTTACCTGTTGTGTTCATTATAGGAAATGACATAAACACGTAGTGGCATTTGGACATAGCTGCATAGTGATCCCAGTCATTCCCACCCTATTACCCATAACAAAACACTTGGCCCTAGTGGGCATAACAAGTCTGACACAAGCTACAGTAACGGAGTTCCTTAGAAGTCAATAAAATGGCAATAGATAGAAGTTATATTGGAGTAATTCATATAGAGGACAATATTAAAAAATAAAACTAATTTAAAAATACTTTTAAGTTAACCAAAGAGTTTTTAGTTCAGTTCAATTTTAATTTATTTATATATGGCTAATTCAAAAAAAGAAATACCCTACAAGACCCTAAAATATTTGAGCAAAAACCCGACCAGTAGCTCAGTCCCCTATGAGAAGCACTTTCCCGATCAGTTTGATATGTTTTCGAGAGTACATGCTGTCTACCTGATTATCAAGACGAGTCTAACTAAGAATTTGCTTTGAGTGTATTGACTGTTGTAACTGTCCCCACTTATACCTGCCATTGACGTAAACCAGTAATGTCTCCCACCTCAAAATAAAAGCACACAGGTTGCTAGGTTTTGTTCAGTTATCTTAATTGAAAAATTAAACACACTTTCTGTGTAAAGAGCAGGCCAAACACTTCTCATTAACATGCAGGGAGCAGGTAAAAAGGTGGGCTGACTGGGAAACAAAAAGATGCAGCTGAAGAGCAGGAAGAGAAAGTGAACACCAACAAAATCCACTTGTGCAGCTAATAAAGCCAGAGGCACACTCACTGAAACAAATAAACATTATCAATAAAGTCAACAGGTGGTGCTGGCAACGATATGAGTTTGACATTTGCAGAGGAGAGTAGAGGGGCGTAGTGTTGCGCATAGCCACACCATAAGCAACAAGTCAGCGTGTGAGCTCTGGAGTTTCATGTCGGAGCCAAGGCCAGCACCTTTCAGTCTCGACTTCTGATTAATGGCGCTGTCATCTGCTGCCATCATTTCTCTCCATCATTGCTTCCTCCTGGATGGCCCTTTAATATCAAACAGAATATCAAAGAGAAGGTCGAGCTGCTGCTGACACGTGTATAAGACATGGGGGGTTAAGTCATGAAAAATGTTCAGATTTTGCACTTAAAATATGGTTTTAAACGTTTGTTTAATATAATTATGGCTGCTAAACAAGACCACATTAGAAATCAAACAGCAATTTTTAAAACCATATTATTTACTGCAGTTCAGTAAAAAACATATATAATACTTGCATATTCTAAAATTATGATATCATAATCTATATATACATATATATACATGTATATATATGTATATGTATATATATAGCTATTTGAGTTTAGGAGCACTTGGATGGGTGTACCTAACAAAGTGCCCTGTGAGTGTATATTTACCTGTTGTGTTCATTATAGGAAATGACATAAACACGTAGTGGCATTTGGACATAGCTGCATAGTGATCCCAGCCATTCCCACCCTATTACCCATAACAAAACACTTGGCCCTAGTGGGCACAACAAGTCTGACACAAGCTACAGTAACGGTGTTCCTTAGAAGTCAATAAAATGGCAATAGATAGAAGTTATATTGGATTAATTCATATAGAGGACAATATTAAAAAATAAAACTAATTAAAAAAATACTTTTAAGTTAACCAAAGAGTTTTTAGTTCAGTTCAATTTTAATTTATTTATATATGGCTAATTCAAAAAAAGAAATACCCTACAAGACCCTAAAATATTTGAGCAAAAACCCGACCAGTAGCTCAGTCCCCTATGAGCAGCACTTTCCTGATCAGTTTGATATGTTTTCGAGAGTACCTGCTGTCTACCTGATTATCAAGACGAGAAATCAAACAGCAATTTTTAAAACCATATTATTTACTGCAGTTCAGTAAAAAAACATATACAATACTTGCATATTCTAAAATTATGATATCATAATTCATATATACATATATATACATATATATGTGTGTGTGTGTGTGTGTGTGTGTGTGTGTGTGTGTGTGTGTGTGTGTATATATATATATATATATATATATATATGTATATGTACAGTCAGGTCCATAAATATTGGGACATCGACACAATTCTAACATTTTTGGCTCTATACACAACCACAATGGATTCCAAATGAAACGAACAAGACATGCTTTAACTGCCAGCTTTTATTTGAGGGTATTTACATCCAAATCAGGTGAACAGTATAGGAATTATGACAGTTTGTATATGTGCCTCCCACTTCTTAAGGGACCAAAAGTAATGGGACAATTGGCTTCTCAGCTGTTCCATGGCCAGGTGTGTGTTATTCCCTCATTACCCCAATTACAATGAACAAATAAAAGGTCCAGAGTTCATTTCAAGTGTGCTGTTTGCTTTTTGAACCTGTTGCTGTCAACTGCCAGGATGAGATCCAAAGAGCTGTCACTACCAGTGAAGCAAGCCATCATTAGGCTGAAAAAACAAAACAAACCCATCAGAGAGATTGCAAAAACATCAGGCGTGGCCAAAACAACTGTTTAGAACATTCCCAAAAAGAAGGAACGCACTGGTGAACTCAGCAACACCAAAAGACTAGGAAGACCACGGAACACAACTGTGGTGGATGACCAAAGAATCCTTTCCCTGGTGAAGAAAACACCCTTCACAACAGTTGGCCAGATCAAGAACACTCTCTAGGAGGTAGGTGTATGTGCGTCAGAGTCAACAATCAAGAGAAGACTCCACCAGTGTGAATACAGAGGGTTCACCACAAGATGTAAACCTTTGGTGAGCCCCAAAAACAGGCAGGCCAGATTAGAGTTTGCCAAACAACATCTGAAAAAGCCGTCGCAGTTCTGGAACAACATCCTATGGACAGATGAGACCAACATCAACTTGTACCAGAGTGATGGGAAGAGAAGAGTATGGAGAAGGAAAGGAACTGCTCATGATCCTAAGCATACCACCTCATCAGTGAAGCATTGGGGTGGAAGTGTCATGGCGTGGGCATGTATGGCTGCCAGTGGAACTGGTTCTCTTGTATTTATTGATGATGTGACTGCTGACAAAAGCAGCACAATGAATTCTGAAGTGTTTCGGGCAATATTATCTGCTCATATTCAGACAAATGCTTCAAAACTCATTGGACGGCGCTTCACAGTGCAGGTGGACAACAACCCAAAGCATACTGCAAAAGCAACCAAAGAGTTTTTGAAGGGAAAGAAGTGGACTGTTTTGCAATGGCCAAGTCAATCACCTGACCTGAATCCGATTGAGCATGTATTTCACTTGCTGAAGACAAAACTGAAGGGAAAATGCCCCAAGAACAAGCAGGAACTGAAGACTGTTGCAGTAGACGCCTGCCAGAGCATCACCAGGGATGAAACCCAGCGTCTGGTGATGTCTATGTGTTCCAGACTTCAGGCTGTGATTGACTGTAAAGGATTTGCAACCAAGTATTAAAAAATGAATGTTTGATTTATGGTTCTTATTCTGTCCCATTACTTTTGGTCCCTCAAGAAGTGGGAGGCACATTTGCAAACTGTTGTAATTCCTACACCGTTCACCTGATTTGGATGTAAATACCCTCAAATAAAAGCTGACACTCTGCAGTTAAAGCATGTCTTGTTCGTTTCATTTGGAATCCATTGTGGTTGTGTATGGAGCCAAAAATGTTAGAATTGTGTCGATGTCCCAATATTTATGGACCTGACTGTATATAGACAGACAGACAGGTCCAGAACTACATCTTTGAGACAAAAAGCTTGAGAGCCATTAAACTGCAACAGCCAACAGCAAGTGAGAAATGGACAAATTGTTGGCTTTTTTCTTTTTATCGTTTAAAACCTTTAAATTCAAGAGGCTTTTGTAGTGAACATGAAAAAGGTTAGGCAGTGGGTATTTTATGCTAATGATGTTCTTCTAAAATTCTTGTAAAATCAGATAATCCCTTAGGAGGAAAGCAAATACTCTGTAGTTTAGTTATATAGACTTAAGAGAGCAGATCTAGGCAAATTCTACATCATTAGAGCTATTGTATGTCATTGTTACTAGAGATGGCACGATACCACTTTTTTATGTCCGATACCGATACCGATATCATAAATTTGGATATCTGCCGATACCGATATTAATCCGATATAGTGTGTTTTTTAATCAATAAAACTGTTTTTTTTTAAATATCTTGCTGCATTTTGTATAAGTTCATACTCAAGTTTAAATAAACAACAACACTAAAGCTATTCTGTTATACCTGTATGTAAAAAATACACTGCACCCAAAATATTTCATAGTTCAGCAACACTGATCAATCTAATAAACTTAAACCTACTCCATCCTTCCTATTCTGGTATTTTAAAGAGTACTTAGCAGAAATATTAAGCAACCTAACTAATAGGGTTGCAAACTCCCAGCAAAAAAAAAAAAAAAAGGGAACCACCCCCACCCTCCACCTCATGATGCTTAATCGACGTAATCAACTTTAATTTGATGCAGTGTGAAAAAAATGCACAGAAATAAATTATTTTTCAAGAATAATTAAATATATTCAACATCTTTCTTCTACAGAATTGCAGACTGCACAGATGGTACTTTCCCAAAGGAAAAAGTACTATAGCTTACTAGGGTATATTAGACTTAACAGTTACTATATACAGTAATGGACTTCTATACATTTTACATCAGATTAAAACTTTGGGTGTAAGATTCAGATAATTATTTATTAAAAGCTAGACATTTTAAATGAGAATAAGAAAGAAAAGTATGTCTTTGTGCCCCCTTTTCCCTGTTAATGCCCTATCGGCCCCCCTGGCTAAACTTTGCTAGATCCGCCCCTGCACAGTTACCAGCCGTCAGCTACGTAGAAAAGGATCCTGGTGTAGAAAGTAATATTAAATAAATTCTAACAACAGCTTATCAAGGTTAAACGTGCTGCTGTTGTTCAGCCGCTGGTTTCCTCTTTCTGGTGCAAAGTGGGCCAAAAACAAAGAAGAGAGACGACTCGCGACAGAAAAGCCGATCAGCTGATCATTAAGCAGTTTCACGATTGAAGTAGCAGCAAGAGAGGGAGAGAGAAGAGGCTCCATATATCGGTTGTTAAGCTTAACGTAGGTACGCTTTACAAACATTCAGAGATGAACTTACACACTTGCTTTACTTCTCTCTGGGATAACTTCCTCGGAGATGAAATGCTGGATTGCTAGCGAGGCTACAAATAAACACAGCCGCTCTATCACGTGAGCACACTGCTTCGACGTGCTACGGTTACAAGCCGAGTTACGTCGTGTCGCAAGTTTTGTGAGGTGCTTTTTTGATATTTAATGGATCGGATTACATTTTTTAATTTCTCGCCGATATCCGATCCAGTAATTTAGGTCAGTATCGGACCGATACCGATACTTAATATCGGATCGGTCCATCTCTAATTGTTACCAGACAGATTTACTATTTTTAATATATGCTATTAAATTTGTGGCCTTTTCTTTTCCCTCTTTCGTCCTCTCTCTGATGGTATGAGTCATCTTTATGTCTGCAACTACTTCCACAATAGGCTGTTTCCATCTCTAACCTACCTCATACTCATTCACACACAATCAGTCATTTGCACACATTCACACTGATGCAGCTTGTCTTTTTCAGTTTATGTTGGGCTGTGAATAGATCTTAGTTGATAGAACTAAGATAGAACTTAGTTTCCCCTGATGCATCCATATGAGGGTTCGTGAGAGTGCTAGAAAAGTGCTGCGTGTGTGTGTGATTGGATGAATGAGACTTATACTAGACGTCCTATATACGTACCAGCCTATTTACCATTTATATCATGACAGGGTTGATTTGGTAAAAACTCTTCCACAACCTTCTTTAAATGAACGCATAGGACCAAACAAGGAAATATGTTTAGGTTAGGTCTTTTGTACATCAGGCTACTGCTGTCAGTGAAGGTGTTTCTGTATGCAGATGGTGGTATATTAATTCAATTTTATTTATACAGGGGTAAATCACAACAGCGGTCCCTACAAAGGTGCTTTATAGTAAAGGTAAAGACCCCCAAATAATACAGAGAAAACTCCAACAATCAAACCATCCCTGAAATCACCAAAAATAAATTAACAAAACTGTGCAGATATCAAGCTTATACTGTTTATGCCAATATGGTTTGGAATTCAATAAATTTAACCTTGTAGGACTCGTTTTCTGTGTGACTTTATCAGTGTCTCACATCATGATGGAGGAATTTTGGCCCACTCCTCTTTACAATGTTGCTTCTGTTGTTTGGGGTTTGTGCGCATTTGTTCATGCACAGCTATTGTAGATCTGGACTTTGACTGGACCACTGCAGTCTTGTGGTTTGATCAGATGCAAGTTTGCAAACCTAAGCATGCTACCATGTTCTTTTCATAGTCACACTTGGTCAGTCTTTTTCTAAATCTACTCCCATGAAATTTAACATGCTAACTGAGGCCTACAGAGTTTGAGGTGCAGCTTTTTTGTTTTGTTTTTTTGTTTTGTTTTTTGTATATTTGATCACTGGATGTGAATTTACTGAGGCATCCACCCCTGTGATGATTATAGCACTGTGTTAACACACTCCTGAATACTCCAGACTGGCAAATTTCCAAAGTGTTCTTTTATTAGAGGCGGTCACACTTGCTGATTATCAGTTTAGGCATTTGATCAGCAGCACCTGGCTTATATTCTTTATTTCTAGGGAAGCAGTGTAAGGATATACTTGGTTTTTAAGGACTACATAAAGGTCCTGTAAAAACATTTTAAAGAGTTAGGACCTTGATTAGGGTTAAAGATTTTCTACTAAATGCAAAACAGCAAATAAACAATCTGAGAAAACAGATTTGCCTTGAGAAAACATTAAGTACTGCTTTTTTCTGGGTGGGTAAGGTTTAAATGCAGTCTCATTTATTCATATAGATCTATTATTGGAAAAGAACACAGTAAATCAATCCTTCCATTGGCCAATGGAAAGATTTCCAAGATAATTTGGAAAACTTCTAAAAGACCCTGTAAAGTGCCTCAACTGTGCAGGTTAGACTTAATACAGCAGAGCTAGATACAAACTGTTAGAGATCAAATACATGAAGGAGACGCCTTCTTTTGAGATTTTAATTGCCTGGGTAAAACCGTCCAAAGTAAAATATTTAATTTATTTTTGTGGTTTACAGGTTCCAACATCTTAAGAGAGGGAACAGATTTTTTATTTTTTTTATTTTATTTATTTTTTTATTTTTTGGAGTGTATGATGACACAAAAAGGACAAATACCATGCATTTCATTGCACTTTCTACAGTACATTCTTTCTTTATACATCTATTTTCAAATATTTATACTTAGCTTTTATCCAAATTAAGTTAGGATGTACTCAGACGAACTTGGTCGATTAATGGACACACTCTAAAGCCTGAACAATCTTAAAGAGCTTTTCCACATTTCCCTCAGATGCCACAACTTAATACACTGTAGTAGCTCACTGAGTTTTCATCAAGCATTTCCAAAAAAATGCTTGTAACTGTCAAAGCCTTAATTGTTGAAGAGTCATAGTTAAAAAGTCTGAATGTAAAAGATGTTATGTGAGTACAAAATAAACTAAGTTGCCCAGTTTGACATATTTTCAAATGAGCAGATGAATGGTCGATAGATTTCCTACCAGCCAAGTTTGGATTATTGCTAGAGATGCACTTACTCAAGTTTATTTTGGCAAACGTGCTCCAGTTTAAAGCCAAAGTTTTATCATTTTATCTTAACAATGCTTCAGATGACTTGGGTACAGACAATCCTGTCTCATAGAAAATATGTGTCTATACAAGAAAAGTGCAATCGCAGCTTTATATTTTTAAGGTAATGTATTTGCATCTGTGTTATGTTTTCCATCAATGTAATTAGACGTCTTGTGTAGATTTGCTGGCATTCTTGGGATCGTTGTTCTGTCGAATGATCCACTTTCAGCCTTACTTTAGCTGTCAGACAGATAACTCTAGAATACCTTGGTACAGAGGAGTTCATAATTAACTCAATGACTGCAAGATGGCCAGAGTCCCGTGGCTGCAAAACAAGCTCAAATTATCACCCCTCCATCACTGTGCTTCCCATCAGGTATGATGGTATTTTGTTTTTTGCCAAACGGGGCACTGTGAATTATGGTCAAACATCTCTATTTTAGTCTTGTCTGTTCAAACAACATTGTTCTTGTGATTTGCTTAGATGTAACTTTGCAAATCTAAGCTCTACTACAATGCTCTTCATAAAGGAAATATGGTTTCTCTTGGAAACCCTTCCATAGAAGTCATACTTGTTCAGTCTTTTTCTAATTGTACTGTCATGAACTTTAATATAATACACATCCTCTAGGATGTGTTCATCCACCTCAACCTATATCTTATTACAGCTATCCCAAGGTACATCTAAACACAAATGGTTAGAAAATTAAGGGTTGCAGAAATATAATTTCAAGTAAATCTGTAGTGATATCACCTTTGTGTGTCTTGTTTTAGCTCATTTGATTTGAAAACCACATTTACTGAAAAGCCAGGTTTTTCTTTTTTGTATGATTGACACTGAGCATTTGGTTTATTCATTCCACACGCCCAAGCAGTGAAACCACATCCATGCATATACTCTGGCCAAGTCTGTTTGTGTTTATTTTTGCCCCCGACTGATCTCAGAACTCTCACAAAGCTCTGGTTATTTTTACTTCCCTCCAGTTTCTTTTAAAAAAAAAATCTTGTTTTTTCATCTTTGTGAGCAGCTTTGTAAAGCCATGGGATACATTTTTCATCATTAGAGATTCAAGATCTTGGGACATTTAAAAAAACAAAACAAAAATAAACTACCAGCTAATCAGACAGTTTTAGTATCAGCATAAAGCTTTTTATTATTAAAGAAAACATATGACATATGAAAACGGTCATATTTTTGTCACTGTCGTTTTTAGAAAACAATAACTCCCCATACTCAGTTCTATTTTATTATGGCAGCACAATGCAATAATAATTCTATATTTGATTATACAGTAATGGCTCTCATTAAGACTTTTTTTTTTACTGCAGGATATCTAAAGATGAGCTGGTATAAACAATCCAAAAAAAAAAAAGAAAAAAAGAAAAGAAAAGGGACATATAGCAGCTTCACAGCCAGATAGAGATAAAGAAATTGATGTAGACTACACCAGAGCTAAAATGAGAGATATGTTTAGATGGATTAAAACTTTACTCAGAATGATTCTCTTCAGAGCAAATGTAAGAACTGTAGCTTCTTGAGGAGTTCTGAGGAAAAATAGCTTTATATCTAGTGGATTTTCCTTAGGACCAATCTTCTTGAAAAGTACATTTTTAATCTCAATAAGGCTTAAAAAAACAGATAGGTAAAGCATAAAAATAAAGATCAGCTAATGTTTGAAGTTTTATTGTCAGAACAAAACAGGATCTTCAGGCAGTCCAAGAATTTAATCAGACTTTAGCCTATTATTTTTTGCCCCATAATATATATTGGTGTCATATTTACAAGTACAAACATAGTGGATGAAGATATGAGATTAAAACAAATA